>NC_091120.1:112848308-113010808 GCF_040183065.1 Periplaneta americana | reverse complement strand
TCTAAGAAAATCTAAATCAAACGCACAATGATAACAATTTTAACACAACAATGAATAACACGTCAACTCCAAGAAAATCTAAACCAAACGCACAATGATAACAATTTTGACATAGAAATGAATAACACGCCAACTTACTAACAAACTCTAAACTAAACTGACTGACGTGACTCAGCGTCTCTCGGTATTTTTTTTTTTTCACTCCGCGATTACACCTGGTAGTAAGGAGTCGCATTCTTACGGCTCTAAGGCTGGTATTCATAGTCGATACTTTCGATTGTGTCCTTTGGAAGACGCAAAGTATCACTTTTTCGTTGCACAGTCGACACTTTGGTGCAAAGGAACACTTTGAATGAAAGTGTACTTCCGACCAAACTTTGAGATGAAAGTGTCACTTTGTAGAAAAATGGCGGACGTCTTGGAAGTTGTCGAATTATTTATTAGAACGTGCGGAAGAGATGACATAATTAGTGGACAATGTACGAAAGCGCTACATTAGGGATAGGCCTAAAGACAATACCGTGGAATTTTATAATGATATAGAATTTAAAAAACGGTTCCGATTTGATAAAGAAACTTATTGAGATTGCTAATCTTTTCGAGGACCGGTAGACAAAAACGAATAATAGAGGTTTGCCAGTGCCTCCAATAATACAGTTATTGACTGCATTAAAATTCTATGCTATAGATATGTACCATATATTAATGTCTATAATATTATAGTTAAGGTATTTCTGTAGTAACATTCGTATATTTATAACCTCTATTCGATGAAGTGATATGTAGGTAGATATGCCTATATAACCTATTTTTTTATTATCTGAAACGGTTTTTTTAACTTAAATAATTTTAAATGAACTTCAATCTAATGTAGGCTTAACTATCTTAAATTAGCATTGAGAGACCTCAAGTGCCTGCTTTCTAAGCAGATTCCATAATTATATTGGGTTTAAAATGGTTTTGATTTTCGTTGACTACCTGTATTTTGGGATAAGATTCATCTTGATGTTCATATAATCATTACTGTTTTGATAATATATATTTTCATGCCCGTAAGCAATACATCTGATATGGCTGCTTCTGCTGAGATACTGTCCGTAGTTCATGTGCAGTCATAACCTCACCATGAAAAGAGATCTCATACCATTAGGCCTATTTTGTTTTGCATTATAGAAAAGTTTGACATTAAAATATTCCTGAAGATAGTAGTAGTAGGGTTTAAGAAGGGCGCGTCAGCTACTATGGCTATTTGCGCCCTTATCTAAAATTCTTAATATAACAAAGACATTAATAATATAATAATCAGAGTGCTAAAAGAACTAAACAGCGTTGTCACGATAAAATATTCCTGAAGAGCAGGCAATAATGAAAACAGGAAAGAGATAATAATAATAATAATAATAATAATAATAATAATAATAATAATAATAATAATAATAATAATAATAGCAGTATTAATGTGTTTATTTCATTCTTTTGACTTCTATTCACGAAAAAGACAAAAATGAAAATAAAGGGAATGAAACGATATATCAATGATGCAGATATGTATAAAACCTATCCTAACGGTATAAATTAAAAATACACACACACACACACACACACACACACACACACACACACACACACACACACACACACAAAACTTAACCTACTCAGTCCAACTTAACCTAACTATATAAACCAATAAAATATGTGTACAAAATCTAACCTAACTATATAAATAAGTGGAACGGATACATACAAATTCTAACTTTACGATATAAATCAATGAAAAAGATATGTACAAAACCTAATATAATTATATAAATTAATGGATCAGCTATGTACTGTACAAAACCTAACCTAATTTCACCAGCAGTATCAATACCTATTTAATAAAATATTGCATATCTGAACAGACTAAAATAATCTAAACTATCGGCAACAAAAACTAAAAACTGAAATAGAACAACTACAAATATATATATATATATATATATATATATATATATATATATATATATATATATTTTTTCTTTACCGCGCGATGAATTAGGCTCCCAAATCAAGTTACAGGCGTTATAATCTGTGGGTTACACATTAATTTGTTATTGTTTATTCACTTGTTTTGAAAGGCATTGTGGGATTTCTGTTACCAACCAAATTGTAACTCTGCATTTTGCGGCGTAAAGTGATACTTTGTAAAATGCACTTCTTCAATCGTCTATGAATACCACTAATATGAAAGAGCCACTTTCGTCAGAAGTGTCACTTTGCAAAGTGGTGATATAAAGTGTCGACTCTGAATACCAGCCTAACGCGGAGAAAAATTCTTTCCGGCACCGAGATTCGAACCCGGGTTTTCAGCTCTACGTGCTGACGCTCTATCCACTAAGCCACACCGGATTCCAATTCTGATGCCGGATTGAATCCCCTCAGCTCCACCGATTCTTCATCATATGATAATGCAGAATTCCTGCACGGAAATATAATGTGCTTCGGTACATCGCTATAATATAATATGCGTATATAATCACTTAGTGATTTAAGATGGTGCTTATTCCGTCGGATTCCAGTCACTTAGCCACTCGTAATGAGTGCACCTCTGCACATTAGTATGTTGAACATTGTGCCACTGTTAATTTAATTTTTATTTTAGTAGGTTATTTTACGACGCTTTATCAACAGCTTCGGTTATTTAGCGTCTGAATGAGATGAAGGTGATAATGCCGGTGAAATGAGTCCGGGGTCCAACACCGAAAGTTACCCAGCATTTGCTCATATTGGGTTGAGGGAAAGCCCCGGAAATAACCTCAACCAGGTAACTTGTCCCGACCTGGAATCGAACCCGGGCCACCTGGTTTCGCGGCTAGACGCGCTAAACGTTACTCCACAGGTGTGGACGCCACTGTCACACATCTGTGACAAAGTGGATGAGGGTTGGCCACTAAAGGGAAACTAAGAGGTGGAGCTTAAACTGACAGGATTCAATCCGGCATCGGAATTGGAATCCGGTGTGACTTAGTGGATGGAGTGTCAGTACGTAGAGCTGAAAACCCGGGTTCGAATTCCGGTGCCGGAGAGAATTTTTTTCCGCTCCACCGATCCTTCATCGTATGTGCAAATTGCCTAACATCAATATTAAAATGTTAAATAGAATTTATTTTATGATGGTTGAATCAAGATTACTATACGGATGTGAACTGTGGGGATTAGAAGAAAAAGCATTGATATATTTCAATAAATAAGGGCTACATATTGTAAAAATGCACTAACTATTATTTTAAATTCATCAAATAGTGCAGCAAGAATAGAAATGGGAATGGATATCTCCAGTACGATTCTAGTTAGAAACATGAAATATTTAATTGAAAGAATACACGGTGATCAAAATACGTTTATAAAAAAGGTATTTATGTAATCAAATAGCAAATACTGCAAATAAAGCCATCTTAAAAATAAAAAAAATAACAATTATAGTACTGTATTAGGTTGGTTATAGAATAATTTAGCAACTAGAGACAGCGCAGCCACTTTAAATTTAATAAAATCAAGATGTAAAAATAAAACAGTTTTTAGCAGTATTAATGAAATGCGATCACTAATATATTTTAATGATTATAAAAAGTATGGGGACGGAGTGAATATATCGATAATATGAAAATAAAAGAAAGATTTGGACTAGTTTCGTTCAGACTTGCGATTTAGAGGTAAAATTCATGTTATACTAGAATGTCATTTTACTAGAGAAATTAGAGAAAAAGTTAACAAAGAAAAATTCTTATTGATGAATAAAAAATAGTAATTAAAAACTAAATAATAATAATAATAATAATAATAATAATAATAATAATAATAATAATAATAATAATAATAATAATTTAAAAAAAACAAATAGGTCTTTATCTTTTTTAGTTAAAAATAAAATAAATGTAATAATTAATGAAAAATCGGAAATGAATGACTAATCTTAGATAAGAAAGATTGATAGTTATAAGAATAAGAAATAATTATACAATAGTAATATGCGTTATAAGAGCGGTATGTTGATGTTTTCATGTTCGAGGAAAAGATTGAAAAAGCGAAACGTACCGTAAAGTGGGGCGAATCCGATCAAAATTTTCAGTTTTTTGTAGATTTTAACAATATAGATTTGTTACAACATAATGCAAATTTAAATTTAATTTCATTAAACCTTGAGGGTGATATGTCCATGATTTAATTTTGTTCATAAGTATTATTTATTTTATTTTTAAACATTTAATTGTTGATCGGTTTCACCTCTCATTTTGGGGTGAATCCGATCACATATTTATTTTCTTTATTCTATCGGATTCAGACTGTCAATGGGTGAAACCAACCACTGTTTTGAGTTTTAAAAAAACCTGTCCATAAATTAAATAAAATTTTATTACAGTTTCTGTTTTAACAAACGTATTATAAGATGTGTACAGTGTCCTACAAATTCTCTCAAATAAACAACTGGCATTACGAAAACAATTTCTATCTTAAGCTAGCTGCATTGATACACATTTTGAAACAATGTGACTTACTATTCAATGTCATAATCATTAATATTATTGAAAATATATGTACCATGCCTTCCATGCTCTGACACAACCTTCCGTACAATTTGTTTTTTTTTCTACTTCAATAGCATCCTCAATTTCTGGAAAGACAAAATACACACTGCTTTTAGCAACTTTCTTTCTTAAAAAAGTCATATTATATGTGTCATCATCATCATCTACATTGTCAATTCTATCAATAAAAATCGAATCCGCTTTTTTGTTGGGAATTTAACAATGGCAAAATCATTTTTATTTAGTTCTTCATTCCTTTTTCCATTTTCTATGCCACTTCCATTATGTTCATGTCCATTTTCTTTCTTTTTCCTTTAACTTTTTCTTCGCCTTCATTTTCATCATGTTCGTCGTCGTCGTTTTCTTCTTCTTCTTCTTCTTCTTCTTCTTCTTCTTCTTCATTGTCGGATAACGTGGAAATAGAAACTAAATCCTGAGAGACTCCAGATTTCCCGTCCTCATCACTGTCATCACTTCCAACAATGTCTCTTGCCACAATTTTTTGCCCGGAGTTAGGGGCAAGCGTTTTGCTCGACGAGGTGTTATATTTGATGATTCACCAAAACGAGCCTTTTTCAGTTGCATTTCAAATGCTGATGTCCAAGATGCTTCGGAATTATTGTCACTTGTGTCTTCTTCAGGAATCTGCAAAATAACTTTATTCGGACATAATGGAACTATTCCTGCCTTCCTGAATCCAGACACGACATTGGTTTGAATATTCATGCCTATTTTTTTCAAAGGCACCCTTCAGTAACATTGGAAATTCAGATTTCGGTACCACGCCCCTGTTTTTTGATTTCCAGTCATCTAAAACAATTCTCCACGAACTTTTTAGGGGTCGAAAACATGCCACATCAAGTGGCTGTCACAAATGGATAGAGTTAGCTGGTAACAATACAAAACGGATGTCATGTTCCTTGCACAGTTTAATTACATTTAGTGATAGATGGCTAGACAGATTGTCGCCTACTAACACTTTTGGCCCCTCCAATTTTTTAATGTAAGGTAACAAGATTTGGTTAAACCACGCTTCAAACAGTGCAAGGTCAAACCAACCACTTTGGTTTCTGTTATAGTCCGCACCATTTGTACCTCCTTCCGTCCAAGTGTCGTAGAGATGTTTTGCTTTGTAAACAGTGTAGGGTGGAAGCACTGTGCCATCTGCCGCAGCAGCTATCATCACACTTATGCTGGTTTTTTGAATAATCTACTATTCTCTCCGGATGTCGAGTGCCTCGCTTCACTATCACTTTTTCTTGACCAGGATCATCACAAAAATTAGTCTCGTCATAGTTTATAATGTTGGTGTGAGGAACACCATTCAAGGACACTTCAAGGTTATTAAAATAATCAGTCACTGTTGATCGAGAAACTGCTGCCCTCGCCCTCTTTACATTTTCTCCCATTCTGACAGTGAGTTCTTTATTTCTATTAAGAAAACTTCTTACCCATTCAAGACCAGGTCGGTTGTCTTGAAATCTTTTCTCTACCCTCCCTTTTCTATTTAAGTATGTCTGTACAATATTTCTAACATCTTTGTTCCTCAAAGGGAATCCCCACTTTGCACAACACAATACACCTTCTACAAGTTGTTTCTCCTCATTACTGCTAAGTGCTGTCTGACCACCAATTTTGTTTTTGTACTTATTTTTAAGTTTGTCGTTTAACGTGGTGTAAGGTACGCCATATTGTTCAGATGCTTTTCGCATACTTAGTTTGCCTGACTGTACAGCTCTTACAGCATTGAGGAGAAATTCTGGTTTATAGTTGGATTTTCTTGTCGACCCAACAACTTTCTCGTACACCCGCATGATCGGATTCACCCTACAAAATTGTAATATTGTGATTATTAATATGTAGCATAAAAATGACATTAGCTATGCGCATGCAAATTAATACTAGTACTAAAGAACCTTGTTAGAAAGTAAAAATATCATGACTTACCAATTTAACAACAGTGATAAATTACAACAGGAGAAGTTATATTAAACACCACCTTCTTCTACGAACGCCACAAATATTATAAACGTCTGTTGAGAATAAAATCTGTTGACATCGCGCGCTATAACTGGCCATTGTTGTAGCTCAATTACCCAAGAACAAGAAACATGAGTCGGCTTGGTGATTATTGTTATAGTGAAACGCGCACACTCCCCATTGTTGAAACACGTGCATATGATCGGTTTCAAACCATATGGTCGGAATCAACCCATTTTACGAGCGGTATGTTGATGTTTTCATGTTCGAGGAAAAGATTGAAAAAGCGAAACGTAGTTAAGCTTTTTTAATTTCCGAGAACATGAAAACAAACATACCGCTCGTGTATCGTACATTATTTTGTGCGAAGATCGTTTATTACATACCTGAAAGACGAATTTCTAATTAGTTGCAATGGAATCTCCATGTTAGTTTCTGTTTAATGACGGCAACTTCGGAAAACCAAAATATCTTTCTTCAACATTGTTACTATAAAATGTTTCCTGTGTTTACTATACTCCAGCAGGCCGTGATATACATCTGTCTTTTTTTCCCCCAGTCTATAAATGCGAACTTAAATCAAACGGTAAGGTTATGTAATGATTTATTTTTCATTTTAATATTTTAACAATATTATTTATATAACATATTGCAGTAATAACATCGGCATCTGGAATCTTGTTGATTTTTTCACGGCTTCCTTAATGTTACTTGCATTACAAATGCAGTAACTTTTGTGGTGTTGTAGAGTTTACTTAATTTTTGCAAATATTTAAAAACAATAATTAACATTGCAATTTAGGTGAAATTGCAGTGGTAAGTTTCCAATTTATAATTATTACTATGTTAAACGTCTCTAAAAATAATATGTTAAAAGCCTAAAGCAGTAAAATGAATGTCGCTCTTAAGCGGTAAGAAGAGGGAAATTGTTATGTGTGTTACGTTGGGAATACTGAATGTGGTATTTCACACTTACCGCGTATTGGTTCTGTGCGGAAAACAAGCAAATACGCACGATCTCGCACAAACAAACATGCCGCTCATGTATCGTACATTATTTTGTGGTAAGATCGTTTATTACATCCTGAAAGAGAAATTTCTAATTAGTTGCAATGAAATCTCCATCTTGGTTTCTGTTCAATGACGGCAACTTTTAAAAACTAAAATGTCTATCTTCAACATTGTTGCTATAAAATGTTTTCTGTGTTTACTATATTCCAGCAGGCCGTGATATACGTCTGTCTTTTTTTCCCCCCCCGTCTATAAATGCGAACTTAAAACAAACGGTAAGGTTATGTAATGATTTATTTTTCATTTTAATATTTTAACAATATTATTTATATAACATATTGCAGTAATAACATCGGCATCTGGAATCTTGTTGATTTTTTCACGGCTTCCTTAATGTTACTTGCATTACAAATGCAGTAACTTTTGTGGTGTTGTAGAGTTTACTTAATTTTTGAAAATATTTAAAAACAATAATTAACAGTGCAATATAGGTGAAATTGCAGTGGTAAGTTTCCAATTTATAATTATTACTATGTTAAACGTCTCTAAAAATAATATGTTAAAAGCCTAAAGCAGTAAAATGAATATGGCGCTTAAGCGGTAAGAAGAAGGAAATTGTTATGTGTGTTACGTTGGGAATACTGAATGTGGTATTTCACACTTACCGCGTATTGGTTTTCTGCGGAAAGCAAGCAAATATGCACGATCTCGCACAAATATATTTTACATACTATGAATAATTATGCAATAAAGAAAGAATCAAGGGTTGCAGTAAGGAGAAATTGGAGGCAAGCCAGCATCTCTTTATAATGAATAGATAACAGAAAAAAAGTTCCAGATAAAATAGCTAAAATAAGAAGTAAATAAAAGGAGTTATTAAATGGTAGTAAAGTCACTGAATTAACAAACAAATTCAAGTTTGGCGGATACGCATTTGCAAGACTAACTGATAATAACATTTTGGACTTAGTTAGAAATTACTTAGCAATCTTTCTTATTTATAAATTTAATAATTTTGAAGGAATGACAAAAGAATACTGTGAAATTAAATTAAGAAAGGAAGGCTTGCCAACTAGAGAGGGCTTATGCGGACTGTATAAATATTTCTGTTGTGAAAGAGGAATGGAAGAAAATAACATAACGAATGATTTATACGTACTGGCTGCACATTCTAGAGTTACACGAGAAATACAACTTAAGCAAGTAAATAAATATTAAGGTTTACAATAAACAAGAGTGGTTGAATCTTGCACTAAAACTAGACGTAAGTGCAGGCTAAGAAAATATAAAATAAATATTTAAATTATAGAAATTGCATTATAAAGTTGTATATTTATTGTATGACATTACTAAATTGTGTATAGATTAGTTTTAATTATTCAGTGTATGTACTATATTTGTGAACTAAATAAATTATATTGTTTGTATTACACTTGTATTCATCATTATTGTAAAACATTATCTAATGTAAATTTCAGTTTATTGTAAACAAACTTCTTGTAAGACATTTATAATGTCACACTTTAAATGTTACTGTTTAACATTCTTTGTCTCTGGCAACCTCACCACGTTGAGGAAGATTTATTTATGAAATATTAAAATTGCTATAAATTCCTCTTGGACTCGTCAATTTTAAGCCCCTATTTTTGTATAAATTAGGTAATTAGGTTTAAATAAAAGACATAATTAGAAAACCCTGTGGCTATACAAAGAACCGTACTATGGAATTCTCTTGAAAGGACTGGAAGTCTTGACCACATATAATTGAAGCCACAGAGTTTGGAAGTTGGTGTGGCTCACAAGGAGGTGTAACGCATACCGATCTTTGTTCCCAAAGAGAGAGGGGACTTTTTGCTTCAGCACGTCCAGCTCTACAACAAAGTCGTCTCGAATTTCAAGCAGTTCCTTGCCTGCGAGTAAGTGGCCAGTAGAATTCTGGAGCTGACCGACCACATCCATCTATTGTCAGCTTTCGGAATTCTTACGATTCCACTTACGTCTTTACCATCGTGGAACGTGAAACGCACTATAGATATGTTATTAATAGACTACTCAAATTACATTTATTGTCCAACTTTTAAAATTTGTATCCATCATTATCAAATATCAATATGATCAAAAAACGAAAAGACGTTGTCGTGGAGACTATATATTTTCATTACACATTTTATAAACGGTTCTTCATCATACAGTAATGCTATTGCAATGTTGTTGAACTATCATTCATCATCATCATAATCATCATAATCATAATCATCATTATCATCATCATGGCTTAGGTTCATTTGGTCCGTTACGGTTCCAAACTAATTATTGAACTGGTTGCTCCTTCGTTTTTTTTTTGGCGTCCTCTACTCCTTTTTCCTCTTCTTGGGTTGTAATGGAATAAGACATGTGGCAACTTAGAATCATCCATCCTTAAAACATGATTTAAATATTCTTATTGTGTCTTTAAAATTCTTTCATTTAATTTGAAAATGTTAAGTTCTGACCGTATATCTTCTTTAGGGATTTTGTCTGTGAGTTTTTTACCTGTAACTGAACTTATAAATTTCATTTCGGCAACCTGTATTCTTTCTTTTAGTTTCATTTTTAAGGTCCAACATTCGTGTCCATATGGCAGCAGTGGTGCTGCCATCACTTTACTAAAATTTTACAATGTCTCCTTCCTTGTTTTATGAAGAAGAGTTCTTTTTTATAAGTATGGAATTTTTGTTTCATTATCTGTTTGAGGGTCATCATATTATAGCCTAGGTATTAAAAATCTAAAACTTGGTCTACAGCACATTCATTCAATATTATTTTAGTTCTTACTGGGTTTTTCCGCAGAATGCCATTATTTTAGATTTCTCTTTTGATATACTAATTTTAAATTATATTTCTTCTTTATTTTAGATAATATGTATCTTGCTATTTGAAAATCATCTGCTAAAAGTAAGTTCAACAAATGTGAAAAGGTAAGTTATCCTGCCAATCTCTGATGATATGGTCTAAACATATATTAAATAAAATAGGAGACAGAGGGCAACCTTGTCTAACTCCTTGATTTATAACATTTTTATTTTTACTCCTATCTTCCCCAGTCGATACAATAATATTGATTTCCTTCTATAGACTATGAATGACTCTTACAAGATGATGTGGGAAGTCTTTAATATGTAAAATTTCCCATAAAATATTTCTTCTGACCATCTCAAATGCTTTAATATAAACAATAAAACAGTTGTTAGTAGGAAGATAGAACTCTTTCCTCTTTACTATTAACTGCTGCATTGAAAAGATACAATCTGTACATTAGCGTCCTTTACGGAATCCGTTTTGTGCTTCTAAAATATGGTTCAGTTATACATCTCTCCCGATTAGTTATGATCTTAACGTATATCTTATATATAGTAGTAGAAGACGTATCCTCTATAATTCTCACATCTTTTGCGGTCTCCTTTTTTGAAGATGGGTACTACAGTAGCTGAGTTCCATTCCTTCGGAACTGTGCCACTTTTCCAACATAAATTCAGCAATGCTAGTAACCTTAAAACAAAACAGGTCGGATCATTTTTAAATAGTTCTCCAATACCATCTGCTCTTGGTGTCTTCCTCCCTTAAATGTTATTAATGGCTTCTAATAGCTCCTTAAAATCAAGAGAGTCTATATATTCATCATTTGTTGCCAATGAAATTGTTGTAGATTCTTTCTGATTATCTTTCCACAGATTTGTATAAAAATGTTCCCATGTTCTTAATGCTATGGGATTTAATTTTGTTTTACCTTTTTATGATTTATTCAACTCTTTTAAAGCCTTGTTTTATATCCATGTACATCGGATTCAAGATTTGCAACTTAGGAATCCCTTTAATTTCCCTATTTCTCTCTTTGTTACATCTGACAACCTTATATTCGATCTTGTGAGATATATCTCTAGTACTTAGAAATTTTAAGTAGGCACTCTTCTTGTCTTTGATAAGCTTTTCTAACTCTTCATTCCAAATTGTTATTCCTCTACTAGATTTTCTTTTTTTTTTCCTCTTGCCTAAGACTTCATTTGTTGTTTTCAGTAGAATACACTTAAGAATTTCCCACTCCCTTTCCACAGTGTGAGAAAAAGTAATTTCTTGTACATATTTTGTTAATCTTGTTCGGTAGAGACATTTTATTCTTTCATCTTTTAAGAGATGTACTTTAAAAACTTCTTCTAGTTGGGTTGCTTGTTTCTTATATTTCACACATTTCTTTGGTGTTAGTATCCTAAATATTACTAGATAATGGTCCGAGGATATATCCTTCCCCCTATATACAGTACTCTTGTGTCTTGTAATAGTGGCACACACTTTTGATGTACTGCAACATAATCTATCAATGATTGGGATCCTCTTGTCGCCTAAGTATATTTGTGGATGTCACGATGTTTAAAAGAAGTGTTTTCATTAAATGAATAAAAATCAATCAATCTTCTCCCATTTTCATTAATGCAGCTTTCTCCATAAGAGCCCAGTATTCTCCTAATTGGCATATTTCCAACTCGGGCATTATAATTCCTTGCTATCATAATGCAATCTGTTTTATTAATATTATCATAATGGTTTACACTATCATTCATGAAACACATATTACGAGTATTGCAACCGTTTTCTTTGCACAAAATAAGAAAAACTTCAGTTTGGTATTGCATTCATTTTTATAATTATTTATAACATTCAATGTGTTCTGTATAGTGGTTACCATGATATCTATTCAGTTTGTGGTTCACAGGTTCAAATTCTGCTAAGGACGATGATTTTAAGGGACGACAAAATTCTTAGTATCGCTTTCTCCGAGAAGGAAGTAAATCTGTCGTTCTCATGTTGTACAGTATATTGAAAACACGTGAATATGTTTTTCCCCGATAAAGAGCTATAAGAAAAATAATTTGCCCATCATTTATCTTCCCCGTTGAATTTCGACGCTGATTAACCTTTGCAGTTAAAACCGTTGTTAAATTACTACTATTACTATTATTGCTACTTTTGTCACTGCTATCACTGTCACTACTACTGCCACTCCTACTACTGCCACTACTACTACTCCTACTATCACTTTTACTACAATCACTACTGCTACTACTTCACTGCTACCACTGTCATCACTACTGTCACTTCCACTACTATCACTATTCTTACTACTGTCACTCCTACTAATACTGTCACAGCTACTGTTACTAGTATCACCACTACTATTATTATTACTATCATCACCACCATCATTACCATCATCACCGCCACTTTTATCACCACTACCACTGCTACCAATATAACTATCGCTACTTCTAGATATACTACTCCTGCTACTCCTCCTTCTACTACTACCACTACTGCTACTACCAGTACTAAAACTGCTACTATTACTACTACTGCTATCATCACAAGTACTACTACAGATGTTCCGTAAGTGCAGCGTAATAGGGACTTTTATAGAATCTGTTCAAAATGACACCCTCGATGATACTCTCGATGCCGCCACTCTAATAATTCTCGTTTGATGAGGATAGAATGAATCTGACTACAAGCATGATATTCTTCCTGCCAGGTTCTGCAAACAATTGATCTTCTCGGTATAAACCAGATATGTTAAGTGAACCCATAGGTGAAAAACCAAGTGATGTCAGATCTTGACTTCGTGAGGACTACTCACCACTTCTTTAGCGATGTGTTCAGTGTTCTGGAAACTAGCGATGAAGGGAACAATGGCATAATGGGCTGGTGCGCCACGATGTCGAAACCAGACAGGATATCGGCTTGTGGGTTCATCAGACTGAGTAATGTTTCCGGATTCAGCATGTCTTGATAATCTTCAGCTGTGACTGTCTCTGAAGAAGAATGGACCAACAGTCTGGTTCTTCCATATTCCCTACCAGACCCTTAGCCGTTCGGAATTTTCCTTTATGCTTGGCCTAAACCTATGTGTACTTGCGGGACAACAATAACGTATGCTATGGCGGATCACTTCGCCTGAGACATAGAAATTGACCTCGTCGGAGAAAAGGATTTGAAATGAGGATGTCTCATCCGCTTCATACAGCTCCCGAGTCTATTCGCAGAATTCGATGGATCATCCTCATTTAATTTCTGGTATAGCTGCATTTTGAACAGATGCCACTTACGCATCTTCAAGGTGCAGTGGATGCTACTTCAGGATACGCCTGTTTGCAAGGATTAATTGGCAAATCGATTTAGGGTTCCGTATGTGTGCTGCTAAAAGCTTCAATACTGATCTCTTCATCTATGGTACGCCTTCGTATACCATTTCGATATTTGTCTTCCACGCTCACCGACTCCAGAACATTATTACAAGTTTGCACAAAAAGCTTTGGATGACTAGTTGCCTCTTGGGATGCAAAAGGTTGAACTCACCAGCCAGTCTCCTTGACTTCTGCCGCCAACCAGAATGATTTATATACTCAGCGCCATTTTTATGTATCTGTAAAGAAAACAAAAAAATACAAATACTTTGATGCCTGTGAAAAGAAAGAAAGTTTATTAATTCCTATGATCTGGACTCTTGAAACACTCTGTAAGTTACTTATAGATGCAAGTAACTAACATTACAAGAATTCACACGATACAGTCTCTTGTAATTGAAATCGACTATAATTATATTTTACCATTTACGAAACACGCTATTTAAAATTGATGAAAAGATTAACATGTATTAGTCGCTTACAATTAGATTCTAAATTACTCACTTACTTACTTATGGCTTTTAAGGAACCCGGAGGTTCATTGCCACCCTCACATAAGCCCGCCATCGACCCTATCCTGAGCAAGATTAATCCAGTTTCTACCATCATATCCCATCTCCCTCAAATTTATTTTAATATTATCCTCCCATCTACGTCTCATACGACCCAAAGGTCTCTTTCCCTCCGGCCTCCCAACTAACACTCTATATGTATTTCTGGATTCGCTCATACGTGTTACATGCTCTGCCCATCTCAAACGTCTGGATTTAATGTTCCTAATTATGTCAGGTGAAGAATAAAATGCATACAGTTCTACATTTTGTAACTTTCTCCATTCTCCTGTAACTTCATCTTTCTTATTTCCAAATATTTTTCTAAGCACCCTATTCTCAAACTCTCTTAACCTATGTATGACTTGAGGCTTTCCCGGCGTTTGATATAGAATAACTCTTCTACCTGGCTGAGAACCCGAGAAGAGTTATTCTATCTCTTAACCTATGTTTCTTTCTCAAAGTGGGAGTCCAAGTTTCACAACCATACAGAACAACCGGTAATATAATTGTTTTATAAATTCTAACTTTCAGCTTTTTTGAGAGCAGTCTGGATGATTAAAGCTTCTCAAACGAATAATAACACGCAATTCCCATATTTAGTCTGCGTGTCATTTCCTCCCGAGTATCATTTATATTTGTTACTGTTGTTCCAAGATATTTGAATTTTTCCACCTCTTGAAAGGATAAATTTCCAATTTTTATATTTCCATTTCGTATATGTTGCGGTCACGAGACGTAATCATATACTTTGTCTTTTCGGTATTTAATTCAAAACCTATCTCTTTACTTGCTTTAAGTAAAATTCCCGTGTTTTCCCTAATAGTTTGTGGATTTTCTTCCAACATAGTTACGTCATCCGCATAAACAAGGAGCTGATATAACCCGTTCAATTCCAAACCCTCTCTGTTATCCTGGATTTTCCTAATGGCAAAGTTAAAATGTAAAGGTGATAGTGCATCTCCTTGCTTTAGCCCGCAGTGAATTGGAAAAGCATCTGAGAGAAACTGACATATGCGGATTCTGCTGTACGTTTCACTGAGACACATTTTAATTAATCGAACTAGTTTCTTGGGAATACTAAATTCAATAAGAATGTTATATAAAACTTCTCTCTTAAAGAGTCAAATGCCTTTTTGAAATCTATGAATAACTGACGTACTGTACCCTTATACTCCCATTTTTCCTCCAATATCTGTCAAATATAAAAACATCTGATCAATAGTCGGTCTATTACGCCAATTACGCCTAAAACTACACTGATAATCCGTAATAATTTCATCTACGTATGAAGTTAATCTTCTCAAAAGAATATCGGACAAAATTCTTTATGACGTCAACAAAAGTGATATTCTTCGAAAGTTACTACAGTTAGTCTTGTCCCCCTTTTTAAAGATAGGTACAATTATGGACTCCATTGTTCTGGTGGAATTTCCTCTTCCCAAATAGTAAGTACAAGCTTATAAATTTCGCTATATAATATGCTTCAACACTCTTATATTAATTCTGCTGGAATTTGATCGATACTTGGAGACTGTAATTTTTCAGCTTTTCTATCGCAAGTTCGACTTCAGAAAGTGTGGTTTCGGGTATAAATGGCTCAACAGTTTGTATTTGAATTTCGTCCCGATTATTTCTATTTGGCCTAAGTACATTTAGTAGTTGCCCAATATAGTTTTTCCATCTGTTCAGGATTGAATGAGAATCTGCAAGCAAGTCACCATTCTCATCCTTGACCACATTTATCCTTGCCTGATATCCGTTCTTAAATTCCTTTATGGCTTTATATAAATCTCAAATGTTTTTATTCTTGCTATTTGTTTCTACCTCATTGAGGTTTTCCTTCAAGTAATCTCTTTTTTATTCCTAAGTGTACGACTTGCTTCTCGTCTTTTATTGAAATAAATATCTTTATTCGCCTCAACTGGATCCTGTAAGAATTTCAATTTTGCCTGTTTCCTTCTTTCTAGGCCTGCTACAGTGCAACAATCTTCATTAAACCACGGTTCCTTTTTTCTTAGTTTCATAATAACCTATGCTCTGCTTGGCTGCAATTTAATATTATTATCTCTGATATTTTCCCACATTCTATTAATATTTAACTACTCCTCTACTTCGTTGGAACTTCTTAAATGGACAAACCTATTTGAAATTTCGACCTGATAATGTTGCTTAGTTTCCTCGTCCTTTAATTTCGGAATATTGAATCTCCTAATATAAGTTGTTGCTCTACTCGCTTGACTACTGGCAGTATTTCTCTTAACTCTCCAATTACCAAATAATGATCAGAATTAAAGTCTGTCCCCCTGAAGGTTCGAATGTCTACTATACTAGTCTGTCTTCGTTTGTCTATTATGATGTGATCTATTTGGTAGTGTGTCAATCCATCTGGAGAAGTCGAAGTATATTTATATATGTCCTTATGGGTAAATGTACTTTTGACAATTAAATTTTGTTATGTGGCTAAGTTGACTAAGATTCTAACTACGTTACTTATTTGTCAAGTAAGTAAAAGTATTAGGAAACCAAACCGTTGATGAAAAAGAATTTTGTATTAAAAGTATAGAGATTCGCACGCTTATCCACAAATGACTAATTTTGTGTAAATGGGGAAAGTTTTTTTTCAAAAGACTTACTTGTTAGCCTTACTAGGCTTTGAAAAAAATAATGTGTGACGACAGATAAGTAGATTTTGACAATATATTTGCTGATTAGAAGGTAAAAAAGGTTGTTTTTATAAAGAAAGAAACTTTTCAATTTGAGTTATACTAATAATTAATGGTTATTAATTTTAAGAAAATTAAGTTTCTTCATTATTCTAGTTACTTATTATTATTATTATTATTATTATTATTATTATTATTATTATTATTATTATTATTATTATGCAAATGTTTTAACCCTATTTTACCCTTTGGTATATTAGGGTTGTAGTTTGTTATATATTAAATACATTATATAAAAATACTATACAACAGTAAAAAGGTTGTAGGAGGAATGAGTTATAGTTACAAGATAAATACATGAATTAATAGACAGTAAATATTACTAAAGGTATCATACAAAAATTACTTTGAGTTAAAAATTAAATACGTGAATTATAAATTATAAACTAAAGTGTAGAGATATTGCAAGAATGTGACATAAAGTTACAAATTGAATACATAATTTAAAACAATAATGAGATAATGCATAAAATTGACTTAGTTACAAATTAAGAATATAATATACCGGTAGTAACAGTAAACAATATGAACAAAAAATAAGAAGATGATATACAATAAATGCATGATTTAGAAGCAATGAACAACATTAAAAATATAACACAATAAAAGACATACAGTTATAATTTTCGACGCATGATTTGAAACATTAGGCTACAGTAAAGAGATAATAACAAAATTACTCACACTTACAAAATATATATACATGACATAGAACTCTGAAGAATAGTAAAAACCATAGTACAAACATAGTTATTATTGTGATTATTACTATTATTTGCCAAAGAGGTACAACTTATTTTACATAGTGTATTAGGATTTTGCATGTAAATTATTATCATATGATTCAGATGCAGTTAATGGTTACAGTCCAGAATAGTTGTGGTGTAGGCCTATGAACTCTGTGAATTGTTTGGAACAACATTTTTTCCTAAGTAAATGGTAAATGGGTGTGCAGTAATTTAAATTAAAGTTCGAGACATGATGTCTTTAAAAATGTTTTCTTTCATACACTAGACAGTGAAAAATCAAATGTTCAACAGTCTGGCTGTCTTTGAATATGCACATAGATTCGTCTGCACTTTTGATACTAAATTTTTAAAAGTAGGAACCGAAATTTACCATGAACGGTCATAAATTGAGTGATGAAGAAGTCGGGTGAAAATTGACTGCTATATAGTCGGTCTTGCACATTAGGAAATAATAATTTCTTCGTCATAGAACCTTTAACACTGGAATTCCAGTAGTGCTATGTGTTCCACTTGAGTGTAGCTGTACGCTTGATCCTCTGCTTTATACTTAACGTATGAGGTTCTCTTATTTGTTTTAAAGTAATTCATATAGATGTGTCTAGTCCATACAGTTCTTTGATTAGATATTTAACTATTTAAGTAACAATTTCTAACAAAAATCTTTCTAATATATTATTATTTATAATTTCATTTATTTATTCTAGTGTAAATGGCGTTTCGTGCTTATCGTTTGGGGTTAATTTACTTAACTGTTGAAATGAACAAAATTCTCAAATTTTATTTGGGTGAATCGCTGTACACAGGCAGATTGACATGCCAACAACTACTTTATCGATATCAGAGTGCTACAAATTGTATTCTCGTGAGAATGTTGACATTTATTTTTTACCTTCACAACACTTCTACCTTTATACTTCGTGCAATGAGAAATTTAAAATAAGTGTTATTGCGTGACGTATACTTTTCTATTATACATATTGGGCAACACTTAAATTAAACATTACATTACATTATAAGTGAAATTTTCCACGAGTGAATTCTTACTTTACTTACTATACATGCCAACTATCCTATGCCCCAACTGATTCCTTTTTTTAACGTTCATCCCATCTCGTAACCACAAGCTCGTTTAAGCTTATGTTACTGGAAAGTTAGATACTTCAAAAGTTTTAAACTACATGAGCTATTGGAAGTAAACGAGTCTTTCCATAAAAGTCTCAAAATATATGTTTTAAAGTACGATCACAAAACGTTCTTTATTCTTTGTAACACAGTAAAAAGTTATACATCTTGATTACACAACTTTTAATACTGTATTACTTCGGAATATGTATTATATGACTTTCTTGTGTTAAATTCTATCGTACCTCGTTTACATGTTTCGAACTTTTATGGGTCATCCTTAGAACTGGTCGTTGTTGGTCTTAGCGCCTCTTGTTTTGTTTCCTGTGAGGGTGTGTTCGTGTGGTGTAATGTAGAGTCAAAGAGTGTGTGCGTTCTGAAATTGAGTTGTGTATTGAGAATTTCATTGGGGTGTGTTTTTGTGTGTCTGTATATTTCATATTTTTCTAGTGTGTTTAGTTTCTGGCATTTTGGTTGGATGTGTAGTATTTCCATGTCTGTGTTGATGTCTCTGTAGATATGGTTGGCATTTGTGATGTGTTCTGCATATGTGGAGGTGTTTTGTAGTTTTGTTATGGCTGTGATGTGTTCTTTGTAACGTGTTTGAAATGATCTTCCTGTCTGTCCTATGTAGAAGTTGTTGCAGGTATTACATTTGAGTTTGTATACGCCTGTGTGGTTGTATTTGTTTGTTTGTGTTGTTTGTGTGTTGAGATTTTTTGTAGAGTGTTATTTGTTCTGTATGCGATGTTGTAATTTAATTTCTTGAATGAGGTTGCAATTTTGTGTGTGTTTTTGTTTTCGTATGTTAATGTGATGTATTTTTTGTGTTCTTGTGTTTGTGTTGTATTCTTATGTTTTTTGTGATTATGTTTTGTTTTACGTATTATGTTGTCTTTATGCTAGGGTTGTATCCGTTTTCTTCTGCTATGTATTTGATTGTGTTTAGCTCTTCGTTGTAATCCTGTTGGTTCATTGGTATGTTGAGTAGTCTATGTACCATTGTTTTGAATGCAGCTTGTTTGTGTTGTGTTGGGTGGTTGGATGTGTTTTGTATTTGTGTTTTCGGTATACTTTGAATGTGTGTTTATTGTCACAATAAAAAAAGTAGACAACAAACACAATTGATGTAATTTTAAGTTACATTTATAAAACTAGATAGTATGAACATATAAAAACTTATAGAGGCAACTAAATTGTTTCTTATATGATTACATTATCAGTGCGAAGGTAGAAATGCACGACACCGAAAGTATATTAATCAATTCAATGATTAATTAAAATTGAATTTAAACTCCTTAAATTGTATTTAAAATAAAAGTCAAACTTTTTAAATATTGTATAATATTTTAGATAATAGCTGAGATGTAATGACGACTGAGATTGCAAATGGAAATAGAGAAGTCACATGACGATCTTTAGGTTCCTTTAAGTTAAATGAAGGTTGGAATTTTCAAAGAAATCCGAAATTTTAAATTGCAACATATTTAAATTATTTTAAATTTATTTTAGTAGGTTATTTTACGACGCTTTATCAACAGCTTACGTTATTTAACGTCTGAATGAGATGAAAGTGATAATGCCGGTGAAATGAGTCCGGGGTCCAACACCAAAAGTTACCTGGCATTTGCTCATATCGGATTGAGGGAAAACCCCGGAAAAAACCTCAACCAGGTAACTTGCCCCGACCGGGAATCGAACCCGGGCCACTTGGTTTCACGGCCAGACGCGCTAGCCGTTACTCCACAGGCGTGGACCATATTTTAAAGGACGACCGAGACTGTACATGATCAAGACTGTACATGATTACCGAGACTAAACGTGGCAACCGAGAATGTACGTGATTACCAAGACTGTAGTGATGATCGAGACTGTACGTGATTACCGAGACTAAACGTAGTAACCAAGAATGTACGTGATTACCAAGACTGTAATGACGATCGAGGCTGTACGTGATTACCGAGACTAAATGTGGTGACCGAAACAGTACGTGATTACCGAAACTAAACGTGGTAACCGAGAATGTACGCGATTACCAAGACTGTAGTGATGATCGAGACTGTACGTGATTACCGAGACTAAATGTGGTGACCGAAACAGTACGTGATTACCGAAACTAAACGTGGTAACTGAGAATGTACGTGATTACCAAGACTGTAGTAATGATCGAGACTGTACATGATTACCGAGACTAAACGTGGTAACCGAGAATGTACGTGATTACCAAGACTGTAGTGATGATCGAGACTGTACGTGATTACCGAAACTAAATGTGATGACCGAAACTGTACGTGATTACCGAGACTAAACGTGATGACCGAGACTATGTGATGAACGAGACTGTATGTCATGACCGAGCCAGTACGAGACGATCCAGATTTTAACTGGCGACCGAGACTGTCGACAACGACTACAGGAATGTCTACCGATCTAAATGTCCATCTAAATGTAAGTGTGGATCGATAATACTATTGTCGATACTGTTTCTGACAATCAAGATTTTAACTAATGACCGAGATTTGACTGACGACCGAAACTGTGACGAAAGAGACTATGTCTACAAAGCCTATAAGTGTCGACTGACACGATACGTGTCGACTATACCGTAAGTATCTACTAAAATCGTACGTGTCGACTGATACTTTACATGTCAAATGATATCATATGTGTCGACTGATACGGTACGTGTCGACTTATACCGTACTGTCTACTGATACCGTACGTGTTAACTGATGACTGATACTTTACGTGTTAAATGATACCATATGTGTCGACTGATACGGTACGTGTCGACTTATCCGTACGTGTCTACTGATGCCGTACGGGTCTACTTATAACGCAAGTATTAACTGGTATTTTAACTGATGACCGAGACTTTTAAACAGTAGTATACATTTAAAATTCTGTTTCCTTTAATTTTCTCAAATTAAGTGCCTGGTTTGATATAAAACCTATACTACATGCTGAACTATATGAAAAATATATTAATTGTAGATCCACCGCTGTGGAGTAACAGTTAGCGTGCCTGCCCGTGAAACGAAGGCGCCCGGGTTCAAATCTGGTTGGGACAAATTAACTGGTTGATATTTTTTCCGGGATTTTCCCTCAACCCATTAAGAATATATGCTGGGTAACTTTCGGCGCTAGACCCTGGACTCAGTGGTCTCATTTCCTCGGCATTATCACCCTCATCTCATTCAGACGCTAGATAACCACAGCAATTGATGAAGGGTCGTAAAATAACCAATTAAAAATAATTGTGCTAATTGAAGACTGTATCTGAGAGATGCAATAAGGTGTATTGCCTTATGCTTTATGCAAAAGATGGTGGTGGTGGTGGTGGTGGTGGTGGTGGTGGTGGTGATTCGTAGAAATTTAAATGTTCACACTGGACAGGATGACATGGTAGCGCATGCAGCATGCATTATAGATTTTTGAAATAACTTTATCTTGTATTATTAGTGTTTGTTATGCAATGATGCATCATCATCATTCATTGAACCGAATATTACAAATTATATAAAGCATTCATGTGGCAACTGGTATTCCGACTCATTAATTCCCGGTATAGGTACGCACGCACGTTGAGCCACGTTATTATGGCCGTTATTCCGAGTGATTACCAGTTTTGTTCCTGCTAGGGGTGGCCACTTCCAAATGTGTAAATCTGTAGTTTCCATGGCCTTTGAAAATTTCTGAAAAGATAACAGCAGTTCTTTCCAGGTTTCTAGCTTATATAAAAGTAACAGTTCGTATTCACTGTCACATCATTACACCACTTCTCTCACACCTTCGTTATATAATTGACTTATGGTGGAGATTTCGGATTGCATAGCAATATGTTCAGATTTGGCCTTTCCATTATGTCATCATATTGTCCTCATTGGTATAGTGTTTACTTTACTTACATGTAGATATAGGAATAGAGAGTTTAGAAGTCGGTCAATTGCGACTAGATCTTGTTGTGAAAGAGAATTAAAACTGTTGGTGTAAGTTGTTGAATTGACTTTATTATATTGTAGTACGGAAAAGAACTTAATCACATTTAATTTTAAGAAAGGAGCGAGAGAAGAATGTAGTAAGTATAGGAATATAAGTTTATTGTGTAATACATAAAAAACCTATACCAATATTATAAGAAAAATAATACAAAGAATCTATTAGAAGAACTAATAAGTTTCAGAAAAGGATGCTCTGCAACTGGCAATATGTTTGTGTTCAAACAGATTCATTCATTCATTCATTCATTCATTCATTCATTCATTCATTCATTCATTCATTCATTCATTCATTCATTCATTCATTCATTCATTCATTCGTTCGTTCGTTCGTTCGTTCGTTCGTTCGTTCCTTCGTTCATTCGTTATTCGTTCATCCATTCCATTCCATTCCATTCCATTCCATTCCATTCCATTACATTCCATTCCATTCATAGTGTTCTGCTCAATGGCAGGTCTTTCACTACAAAACCCAGCATTCTCCAGTCTTTCCTATTTTTTTGCCTTCCTCTTTGTCTCCGCTTATGATCCATATATCTTAATGTCGCCTATCATCAGATATCTTCTTCTGCCCCGAACTCTTCTCCCGTTCACCATTCCTTCCAGTGCATCCTTCAAAGGCAGTCTCTTCTCAACTAATAACCCAGCCAATTCCTTTTCCTCTTCCTGATTGGTTTCAGCATCATTCTTTCTTCACCCACTCTTCCCAACACAGCTTCATTTCTTATTCTGTCTGTTCATTTCACTCGCTCCATCCTTCTCCATATCCACATTTCAAATGCTTCTAGTCGCTTCTTCGCTTAAACGTAATGTCTATGTTTCTACCCTACACAATGCTGCACTCCGCACAAAGCACTTCACTAATCTCTTCCTTAGTTCTTTCTGCAGAGATCTGCAGAAGATGCTCCTTTTTCTATTGAAAGCTTCCTTTGCCATTGTTATTCTTTTGACTTCTTGGCAGCAGTTCATGTTACTGCTTGTAGTACATTCAAATATTTGAAGCTGTCCATTCGTTCTATTGTCTCAATTAGAATTCGCAAGTTTATCTTCTTTAGGCCTACTTTTCTTCCAATGACCATGGTCTTCAACTTGTTTGTACTTATCTTCAATACTGCACACAGCTGTCATTTACCATATCCCTTTGGACGTAAGATATTATCTCCTCTTCTGCTACAACGCCATATCATTAACAAATCTTATGCACTTTATTCTTCTTCCTATTATCACTACTCCAATGTTCTGAAAACAGTTCTTCAGTAAATCCTCCAAGTAGATGTTGAACAGGGTAGGTGATAAAGGGCATCCTTGACGTACTTCTCTCCCTATTTCGCTTCCTACTCACATTTCTTCACCTATTCTGACTTTGACTCGTTGTTTCATGTTCAATGGGGATTCCAACTTCTGTTGCTTTCCCATTCTTCATTTCTTTAAGCGCTAGTTGAACTTCTTCCCTTAAAATTGAAAAACCTTTTTCGTCTCCTGATACGACTGCTTTGTCTTCTATAGCCAAGTCATCTGGACGATTTCCTGTCCTGATTTCTTCCTCTATCAATCACATGGATTTGCTTTTCTTATTTGTGAAGTCCAAAGACTTTACTTCGAGCTACATTAAATCATATTTTCCTTTTCTTTCTAGATTCTCTATTTCTTTACATTTCCCTTTCATTCAGTCTTCCTTCGCCTTACCAGTTTCTCTTCTTAGTTCTTTGTTAAGTTTCCTGTAGTTTCTTCTACTTTCTTCTGTGTTGATATTTTTCCATTTTTTCCTATCCTCTATCTTATTCAACATTTTCCCTGTGATACAAGGTTTCTTAATTCTCAAGTGCTTCTCTGTATCTTATTGTTTCTTCTGCTGTTTTCTGTATACAGCTTTTTAGCTGAGTTCAATATTCATTACTATTCTCAGGTGTGGATTCTAATGCAGCGGCTTTCTCTTGAAAATTGACTTCAAATTTTCTTCTTTCCTATTCACTCTTCAGTTTAATTTCTTTTTCTTAATTCTCACACCTTCTCTGTATCTTATTGTTTCTTCTGCTGTTTTCTTTATACAGCTTTTTCGTTTAGTCCAGTACTCGTTACTATTCTCAGGTGTGGATTCTAATGTAGCGGCTTTCTCTTGAAAATTTGCTTCAAATTTTCTTCTTTCCTCTTCATTCTTCAGTTTTCCATGTTAAATTTCTTCATCACTTGTCTTCCTCTTATCTTCTTCAGACGAATATCCACTTCGCCTATCAGGAGAACATGATCTGAGTTAATATCTGCACCTGGTAAAATGTTTGCATTTTTCAAGCAATTTCGGAATCTTTCCTGTACCATTATGTAGTCTATCTGGTATCTGCTTTCGTTTCTTGGGCACGTCCATGTGTATCTTCTTCCTTTATGATGTTGGAATAATGTATTTCTAACAATCATTGCATTTCTCGTATAGAAATTCACCAAGGACTCTCCTCTGTCATTTCTTCTTCCCAAGCCATATTTTCCAACTGTTCTTTCCTCTTGACTTTCTTCTACAACTGCGTTCCATTCGCCCATTAGGATTACGCATGCTCCTTTCTTCTCATTCTCAACTATCTCTTTTATCTTGTCATAGTTTTCTTCCATTTCCTCTTCTGCTAATCAACTATTTGACTTATAAACTTGCACTAGCACTAAATCCATTTTGTTCCCTAGTAGTCTCAGCATTATCATCTGTTCATCTACATAACACACTGATATTACTTTATCTTTCACACGTGGTCCCAGTGATACACCAACACCATGACTTCCTTTCCATTCACCATTTGAATAAAACAACCTATATCTATTAATTTGAGAAAATTCGTTCCGGCACCGAGAATCGAACATGAAAGCTCTCAGCTGTGCGCGCTGAGAGGTCCCGGGTTCGATTCACGGTGTCGGAACGAATTTTTCTCAAATTAATTGATATTTACAATATGGCTGCTTATAGTCATTGATTATTCAATGAGAATGGCGAGACCTCATATAAGAATATAATATGTATAAAACAACCTAACTTTATCACTCACCAACTCACCTCGATTTTCCCACCTCTCTTCTGATATTTCCATTACATCCAATTTGTTTTTTCTCATTATTGGAAATTAATTATAGCAAATCGTTCAATAGAGTAGGGAGAGAGAAATCCTCGCACGTTATGGAAGAAAGGAGCGAAACACGCCACTTAATTTATATATATATATATATATATATATATATATATATATATATATATATATATATAATACCAGTTACTTGAAAAAATCCGGGCAAAGAGGATAAGCTAAGAACAAACAATGCCACAGGCTATATTTCGGTGCTCCCGAAATAAAAACTTCATGACATTGGTTGTGACACATGTTCTCCACATATCAACAAAACAGCAATTCGTTTCTCGTACCTACGGAGAGTGATATGGTTTGAGAAAGAAAATATAGTTAATTATTCGCTTTGCCCGGGTACACGGGTAAAGCGAATAATTAACCCGGGCAAAGTGAATATCCCTATAACATTCTCACCTTTCTATTTAATTTCTATTCACTCATAATAAAATTAAATCAACACATAAACACAATGTTAATGAGGCACATGAGACTATAAGAAATGTTATTACAGCCCTTTACAGCGCGTTAGATTAGTACAAAATACAAATTTGAACAAGTCGACGTTTCACTGGCACTGAAGACTTGGATTTCTTCTGCTTTTCCTCCTACCCATAAGTTGCTGCTCTTTCAACGTTTTTAATCTGTATAGATGTAAGAGCTTCAGAGCGCTCACATTTTCTTCGTTTAACTCGTATCTTTCGAGCATCCACTTTTGGCACTGGTCTAAATCAGAAGAACTGACTTGGGTTCTCCTGCTGACGATGTTGAAGGTTTTGGTGTAACCTAAACTGAAAATCTGAGTGTAATTAATGTATTGAATATTTCGTAAATCTCTGAAGACGCCGTCATCACAGATGTAGTTGATTGTGAGTGAGCATTAACTGTTTCTTCAGCCTCTGAAGAAGCTGGCATCGCACAATTTGTTAAATCTGAGCCAGCTGTCGTTTCGCTGATTTCTGTCTCAAATGAGGGATCTGTAATTTGATCTGGAGGAAAATCTTCATCAAAAAACACATTATGTTTGTATGGCCAGATAGCATAACTACTGATTGGAAGATTTAATTTCTTCAAGTGCTTTCTTCATGGCTTCTTCAGACCATTTGGCTTGTTCCGTCTTCCTCTTGAAAAATTAAACCATCTGAAAACACATTACGACCTTTTCAAGTAAAAATTAAGATCAGTGTTACTGATTTATAATTTAATTAGTGTGACTTAATGCCTCCACTATGTAAAATGATCTAACACGCTTTATTACAATAAACAAATACGTATAAAAATACAGCTAACACTTATGTAGTCAAATAAAGGTGGCAGGGCAAAGTGGATAAGTTATCCACTTTGCCCTATTCACTTTGCCCGCAGACGCCACTTCGCTTTTCATTTAAGGTTATACAAACATAAACGTCAATAATCTTCTTCGTAAGTATGGCATTTTAGAACTAATTCTAACGCCTATATATTACCATCACAGAACAAAGAGTTTCTGCAGTAGGCCTACTGTATGTTGTACATATGTTTCTCTTACCTTGAAATATTTTAAGAAAACAGTAAATTTTCTTCAAACACACGCTGACTTCTTCTCTTACCAGCTAGAATGACGACAAGTCAGTTCCAGCAGCAAAGTCTGGTAGGGATTCTTCCCCAACATAACAGAAAGCGCTACCTGTTGGCGTTTCTAAGAAGTAGGGATTATTCTCTTTGCTCGGGTAATTCGTTTTGCCCGAGTCTATCCTATATAAGGTAGGTGTCCCTGATATGGCCATGCTAAGGTTTGAGAATTTTTCTAGCCGCCATTTTGAAAAAAAAACTGCAAACCACTTTTTGCTTACTCGTTCTCAGTCTAATGGACTTTCTTAAAACAATTTCCTTTCCCAATAAAAATAGCTTTAATTGTCCAAAAAGTCCCAAATTCCAAAAGTCTACCTAGTGGCCATATCAGGAACACGTGCACATGATATGGCCACCCTTGTTCCATGTTCTACAAACCCTAAGTTTTTCAGTTTGATAGCGCAGTTGTGCTAAAATTAAATAATTTTGGTGTAAAATGAATAAAATTATACTTAGTAATCTTTTTTATAATTCAAAAGTGTAGTCAAAACAGGTTTATCCATAAAAAATTAAGTTGTTTAAAAAATTGACAAAAATTTAACTTCAAAAACAAAAATGAGTAATCATTCAAGAGAAGAGTACTTACAAAACAAAAAATAAGATTTTGAAAACAAATTACTGATCACAATTGGGACAAATAAAACACACTCTTCGTGGTAGAAATTCTCACAGACTCCGCAGAGTCGCATGTCCTTGACTTCGTCCTTCTGACAAACCGTTTTAAAGGGACTGCTGGTCTTAAGTGTTTCGACAGTTTTTAGAAGAGGAACCCTGACGTTGCACGACGCAGAGCTCAAAGACTGAACCCAGCCCGGGCTCAGAATGTTAGGAGTCAATGGATAACCTACAGAAGACAAGCGGAATATTCTCTGGCACAGTTGTTTTCTTGTTATGGTGTCAAGGTGGTTCTCCCACCTAACTTTGACTTCTTTAATGGGCCATCTTTCTCCAAATAGCGGCGTAAAGTACGTTTAGGTACACAAAACGTTTTACTTGCGCCTTGAACTGAGAACTTTCCACTTATACCGCTCACTGCCTTGAACATGGTTTCTTCAGCCCATAATCCCCTCTTATTCCCCATAATCCCCTCTTATTCATGTTGACAGACATTATTTTATATCAGAAACAAAATTTCTAAAGATTCCACTGAAGCGAATACTTAAGTTATATGGGCTGTATTGTCTACTAATGCCAAACATTTCCAGCACATTTGCAAATATATAAAAGTTTTCATTACAAAGTAACGTATTTTCTACCGATTCAGATTAAAAAACACATGATTATGACGTCATTTTTTCTTACAATACAAAATTCTTGCGTAATACCAGCTATAAGGCATGTAAATTTGTCAGGTGAAAAAAATATAAGTGAAATGAACTTGATATGTCCATGGTGCATTTGGTATTGCCATATCAGGAGCAGGTAAGCTTTCACGAAAATCGTTTGATTATGAACAAATCGTAAAAGATACGCCATCAACGACAACACCAATCAATAGAACATTAAAAACTGAATGGAGTACGATGGTTTTCATGAAACAAGTCTTTGAAAAACATGCATAAAACAAAGGAGACATACCAGAGAAAAATAAGAGGAGGTCTGATGAAAAACGCAAAACAGGCAACTGACGTCGTATTGCTCAACCTGACTGGATGGGAAACAATCAAGTGACATACCAGGATGCCCTTTCATTGGATGATCGTAAAAGGAGAAGAGTTTTGTTGAATACAGTATTCGGAAAGGCAGAATCATAAAAGGGGAAGAAAAATATTGACCTTCTGTAAGCAGTAACTAAAGAGAGATGTTAAAAGGAAACTAATTTTTAGAGCTCAAGTAATGGTTTTTTCTTCTAGTGATCCTCAAACAGCCACGGTGGAAGAATGATGGACACCGAATTTCTAAAACTAAATATCGAAAGGGTCACCCAACCCACTTGCCGCGTTACGAAAACAATAACTTTAAAAATGTGTAACTCCTTTTTTTTTTTATATAGAATGAAAGTCTCTACTTTTCAGAAATGTTGAAGGGCAAGGTTTGCCGTTTTTCCTTCTTTTCATTGAACTTGTGAGACCGTCACGTCTCGTTTTTATTGTTTTATTTCTCTCCCAATTCTAAGTGCACGTGTAACAACGGTTTTAGGCTTATTTTCAAGAGTCTTACATGTGTCAATTTTCCTTTCAAAATAAAGAATTTTTTGTCCTTCAGCTTTCTAAAATCCTTCTCCAGTACTACTTTGAATTTAAACGTCAGTTTTTTTGTCTGATAGCTTCAGTCTGATAGTTTTGATACGATTTGCTGTTACGGCACACCATACACCAATATTTTTATCATGCAGGGAAACTTCGTGAATTAATCGCGCATTTTCTGTGCACCACAATCTATTATTCTGTGAACATCGGGTACATAACCACATAAATGAAACCATGCCTGATCATAGATAATTATTAAATGTGGATCAACAATACCAACAATGCAAATCAAGCTTTCAGGTGTAACTCCCTGTAAAGTTAATTTGAATAATTTCGAGGGGAAAATTGTTCCGGGGCCGGGTATCGAACCCGGGACCTTTGGTTAGACGTACCAACGCTCTCCCAACTGAGCTATCCGGGAACTCTATCCGACACCGATCCAGGTCTGTGGATATAGAGGGAAAAATTGGAACACTTTGAGGACTTTGAGGTCTGTGGATATAGAGGGAAAAATTGGATCGGTGTCGGATAGAGTTCCCGGATAGCTCAGTTGGGAGAGCGTTGGTATGTCTAATCAAAGGTCCCGGGTTCGATACCCGGCACCGGAACAATTTTTCCCTCGAAATTATTCAATACCAGCAATGTTTTGTAAAACCCCATTACAGAAATTCACTCGACTTTCGTTATCATGCAGCCGCAATTCTTTGACTACAGTAATTCTGTAAGGTTTCAATTTTAAAACTTTGGGTAGAAGTTTTTGATACGTCTGGTTTTTGTGCAACACGACGTAAAGATTAAATAGGAGAACGTTCAATTGATGCCTCAATATCAAGTTTTGCTTCTGTTAGAACCCTTCGTTTTGGCCGACGAATTTTAGAGTTCACCGATCCCGTTTCTCTTAAACCTTCGTTTTTCTGAACCGACGTATGCGACGTGCGAGATGCAAGGTCCGGCTCGCACAAATCCGGACTACACGAGAGATAGTGAGTGGTTCCTATGGCTACGAGGTACGCAGATCTAGCATCTCGCAGTTACTGAAACCACTCACTATCTCTCGTGTAGTCCAGATTTGTGCGAGGCGGACCTCTCACCTCGCACGTTGCATGTGTCTGTTAAGAAAAAGCCAATACTTAAATCTAATGACAGGGTTTCGAGGTATATCTTTATTTGGAGGTCGAATATCGGGGAATTGCTCTACAAATTGCCTACACTTGAATGTGTTATGATGTAATTTTCGTGCATTAATATTCGCTGATATAGAGTAAACTTTTCGGCCGGCATTTCAATGATCTAAACAACTAATAAGATGCACAACACACACACTTCAACATATTTAAAAGAAGTATACAAGCACACACGTCTTCTATCACAGGATAGTGAAATAAAATGATGATTGTGTGATGCCATTAATTGATTAGAGTTATGTGAGTGCAATACGCCGGAGATCTAAAATGCCGCGTGTTACCTCATTCACTACAGACTTGCTACCGCCCGTAGCTTCGGATGAAGCGTGATTTGATCGCACTGTATTGAGCATAGACAATGTATGTCTCTTATAAAACTCCTTAAAGTTTGTAAAACAGATTTAGTTACACCCTGCACAACACAGAGCTTATTTCTGTGAATAAAGATGTCAAGAATATTACGAGATTATAATTTTGATTGTAATGGCAATTTGCTTATAACTTAATTAAAATGAAATTATGTCTTATATTTCAATATCGCTATCTATAGACATGGCGGTAATGGAGACGTACAAATGTCTTCCGATCTGGACATTGTCGCTGTGGGTACCTCTCCTGGTACAAACGACGAGCCAGCGCAGCATTGCCGTCCGCCTTACCGTACATGAAGTGTATCTCTGCCAGCTCTTGATTTGAATACATGTCGCACAGTCTAACGCCTACACAACACTGAATGTAACCTTCGCCTCGGAATGAACTGTCAGAGTGCCCTCTTAATGTCTCCTTTGACGGCAACGACCTGCGGAAAGAAAAACGTTCCGGTGAATTTCAATGTTGTGAAGGCCATAACTCGGAAATAAAGTATTTCCGGACACATGTTGTAATGAACTATTTTGATTGTCTACATGTGGGAAATACATACCTGAAATTATGCCTCGTATTTTTGAAACACCCTGTGTATATATATATATATATATATATATATATATATATATATATATATATATATATATACAGGGTATTTCCGAGGTGGTGTTACAAACTTTCAGTAATGATGGCGAAGGGCATATGTATCAATTTGAGATAAGGAACCATGATGCGGAAATGATTGAGTCGAAAGTTATAAGAAAAAATAGTTGTTGGAATTGTAATTTAACATCACGTGCCCTCCTTCCCTTATCTTTTGAAACAATCGTGGAAAAATGGTATGTGCCGGATGTATTCTACGTGGGTACTTGTATCCGATACAATTTGTGAACTTGTCTACTGTTCCCATTGGCTCATCCGTTTTCGAATATCAGGTCTGCTTATTCCGCTCTCGAGTACTCCTCCATTTCACTAGGACTGATCGACTCGACACTGCAGCTTGTACACTTACACTGCTGTCTACAGATGTGCATATCAGGACCGACCATGTCTGTTACACATTACGCTATCTGTATTGCTTTAGTGTAGTTTCCTGACTCCATCCCTCAGACAACGCACTGAATGGAATACTGTAAGTAGACAACGTAAACAACGTCAGATGAATACAGTATGTGTAAGATGTACAGATAAATTCACATAAATAAGGTTTACAGAGGAATAAAATTATTTCATTTCCACAGAACTATTTTTGCTTGTAATTTTCGACTTGGTCATTTCCGGACCAGAGTTCCTTATCTCAAATTGATACATGTGCCCTTCGCCATATTCCCTGAAAGTTTGTAACACCACTGATAGTTGTTTTTCTTAATTTAATTTTCACCTGAATTTGTATGCCGTACACATAGTATTATTGCTATTCTTTTCTTATATGCCTTTCTGAACTTCATGTTCTATTCTTTGCCGATGTAATGTCCCGCCTCCTATGTTTGAATAACAAAAACTTATTGACGTACTTATGTAATTACTTACTAGAAATAATTAACTGTTATTCAGTGTTAAATAAAACACTCCTAAGTATTCACCCTCTGCTCTTGAACATCCGTGAATTCTGTTGAAAATATTGTACGAAACTGGGTGGAGTTCATTTTCCTGTATTGAAAAAATCACTTGACGAATAGTTTCCTTCAAATCTTTGATTGTTTGCGCACAAGTTTTTGTTTAAGTTCAAGAATAAAAGTTAGAGATTTCGGTCCGGAGATCTAGGAGGCCACCAACCCTTGCTTATTATTTTGTCGTCGAAACTCTTGGAGTAATGTACGGATGTCTGTTATGTCACACTATCTTGCATAAAAAGTCATTAGTTTGATCTCCTATACCCAGATTAACAATAAAAAAAAATAAATTTAATATTTCATTTAGGCCTACATAACGATCTGAACATTAATGTAACCGGTACCGGTCCAATGATGGTTTGCACTTAACGCACACCCCACCAATTATAAGCTGCATTGTCTCATGGCGGCCGAACTTAGCTATACCTGGAACACATTTCGATGAGTTTCGACTATTTCCGATCAACCTAAAAGGCGGACACCAGATATACGCAATATTTTATCCTTGTTTTATTCCTTTCTTTCGCTTCTTATAGTTTTGATGATGATTCAATGAATCATTTGGGATTTTGCCAGTTTTACATATATGTTTTATTTCTTACACATAGCGTCTATTCACATTTCATTGATGATTTTCGTCTCATCCTGTATTTGCAGCTTGTGCTTTCCAAATCAAGTTATGACTGTTGGTATTGACGATGCTAGTGGAAACAATAACGATATTAGTGTTTGTGTTGGATATATATTATGTGATAGCATAATAAAACTTCCTGTTATAACATGATGCTAAGTACCGTATTATTTAACCATTTGAAATGCTTAATGAATCATTTTTCCTTGATAAAGTTAATCCATTTGATTAAATACCCATCCGTTCCAGTTTATAACTATTTATGGCGATTCCGACTAATAGAGAAGAAGCCGACTTCTATTCAAACACAAATTCATACTCAATTTACGTCATGTGAATGGCAATGAATGTTATATTATTAGGCATACTCGTATTCAACAGATTTTCCATACGACATCAGAGCTGTGTTTATTCTGTTTAATATTACTTCATCTAAAAGCAATACGCAGATTCGCAAAACGTGCTCTGAATTAATAACGGAAAAAGTTTGTGAATTCAATTCACACGAGCCTTCTATTCACAAATTATTTTTAAAAAATCACATACCGAGTCCAATGGTCACAATTAATCCGGGGAACTCATTCAACCATTGACGATGTTAGGACGAAGTAACGTAATGGGTTATGAAATTGTTAGGTGGGGTCTTTAAATGAATGTCGTATCCCGCTTAAATTCACTAGAGTGGTAATCCTTGCTCAGATACGAGTGCACGCATTAGAATTAAAACAAATATTATCGGGGAAAAAAGCAGTTCATGTATTCTCTTTTCACTAATTTGATTCTTTGTATTTCCAGCTGAGGGAGATATTTTTTTATCACATCAAGTCTCTGCATTGAATTTCTAACAATAATTAATATACCCAAATGTTAACTTGTCTGAGGACAATAGGGTGCACAACTAACTTGGATGTGTTTGACAAAATATGTATCTATAACTTTCAAAATATGATTTGAAGACTTCTAAATATAGGCCCTATTTAAAATTGATGTGTTTCCCAGAAGATTAAAACTTGAACATTAACGGTCTTACTAATAAAAACTCTATATAGACTTTTAACTATCTTATACTTATACAGTGAGTAGCTCGTTTATAAGTCGTGTGTAAATTCCTTGCTAATAATCACTACATACGTCGTGTATAACAGTATAACTGTTACACAGCTACGTCATAGTATCGTCATTACTTCATTACGAAAAGCAATAGAATATCTGAGGTTCTCTATTGCATCCGGTAGAGCACTCTAGTGTGCCGTGTTAAGAATCGATAGTACAACTGGCTCTAATCGATTACCACACTATATTTTGGTCAAAGAGTACAAGCTACAGCAATAATATTCTACTTATTCTGTGCTCTTTGGTGTGTTCTTCTGTGGTTACAAGGCATCCATCATCATAAAATGACAGTCGATACGAACAGCTGTTAGAGGGGCGGCCATTTTTTCTCTATATGCAACGCTTAAACAAGGGGTTTCGTATATATAACTACTGCAAAGTAATTCCCATTGTATAGTTCAAGATTGTTTATACATCCATAGCTTATTCATGGTTTATTAGTAACGTTTTCTGTCTTAACGCTGCATAAGTCTCGTATAAAAACTATACACGGTTTATTAGTAAGACTGTAAGTTTATATCTGATATATAAAATTGGAGAAAGAGAAATCTTCGCTTATTATCAAGATATAAGCACAATCTAGTATACACAGTCACGAAGCTTGAGCTGTTGAGGATACTAGGAACAATAGACTGTGCCGGTACTATTTCGCATTGTCTGTGATGAGGCGATAGTAGCGATCCTAGTGGTTAGCAATTATCTATGGATGCATATTCCCTACGTATTGAGCTTCGTGATTGCATCACATCTAGTAGGCCTAGATAGTCACGAAGCTTAAGTTGTGAGGGTACTAGGAAGAAAACACTGTGCAGCTACTATTTCGCATTGTCTGTGATGAGGCGATAGTAGCGATCCTAGTGGTTAGCAACTATCCATGGATGCATATTTACTACGTATTGAACTTCGTGACTGTATATACTAGACTGTGATTTAAGCTTACAAAACACTCTACGGAATACTTGCTTGTATAAGATCAGGCTTATTATTACGAAAGAAAACATTACTATATCTGCAAAGAATAAAAATATTGTTGATATTTTTTTATTTTTAATCATGAACTCTATCAAAACATACAAATTTAATTTATCAACATTCATTGACTGCTATAAAACTTTTGACTAAATAAATATAGATTTTAGTACATAATAGCACAAACTATTACAACTATTATATATTTTAAAATTATTCGACGGAAGTAATATACACATTTTGTTTAGATAATAAACATGCTGTAGAGATATTTTGTTATAAATATAACAGAGTTACGTTAATCGCAGTGCAAGGTAACAATTTTCATAAAAGAAAAAAAAAATATACCGTATATATACAGAATGTTTAAAAAATACGGGGCATAATTTCAGGTAGGCCTATGTATTTCCCACATGTAGACAATCAAAATAATTCATTACAACATTTGTCCGGAAATGCTTCATTTCCGAGTTATGGCCTTCACAACATTGAAATTCACCGGAACGTTTTTCTTTCCGCAGGTCGTTGTCATTATAGAAGATGTTCAAAATGTCCACCTCCTGCTTGAATACAGACCTCACATCGATATTTCATTGACCTGCGAACACGATTCCAATCTCCAGGAGTATTGCGTATGTCCTCAGAACATGCCACAATTCGATTCCGAAGGGATTCCAAATCAGGCACCAGAGACGAATAAACCAATGATTTTAAATGGCCCCACAAGCAGAAATCGAGAGGGTTCAGATAAGGTGAGCGTGGAGGCCAAGCAATTCTGCCACCTCTACCTATCCATCGATGAGGAAACCTTCGATCCAAGTACCGGCGAGCCGTACGACTGAAGTGTGCAGGAGCGCCATCATGCAAGAAGTGAATGTGTTGACGATTGTTCAGTGGAGTGTCTTCTAAAATATGAGGTATGGTGTTTTCCAGGAAGTTTGTGTACGCCTGCCACGTAAGTCTGTTTACAAGTACATGGGGTCCAACTAATCGATCACCAATGATACCGGCCCACATGTTGAGGGAGAACCGCATCTGGTGATGAGATGGAACAGTTGCACGTGGGTTTTCATACGCCCATACATGCTGATTGTGGAAATTTGTTATGCCATCTCGTGTGAACTGTGCTTCATCTGTAAATAATACTAAGGCAGGAAAGTTCGGATTTACACCACACTGCTGCAAGAACCACTGACAGAACCTAACTCGTGCAGGGTAATCTGCTGGTGACAGGGCCTGTAAACGTTGCAAATGATAAGGATACAATTGATACTCTTTCAACAGTCTCCAGACAGTCGTATGAGGAACATTGACTTGCAACGCTACCCTTCGTGTGCTGATAGAAGGAGTCATGTTCACAGCCTCCAGAATCTCCTCCTGTACTTCTGGAGTTGTAGATCTTGGTCGTTCCCTTCCCAAACCAGGAGAGTTAAATTTTCCATACTCGCACAGACGGTAATGGAGACAATGTCCGATCTGGACATTGTCGCTGTGGGTACCTCTCCTGGTACAAACGACGAGCCAGCGCAGCATTGCCGTCCGCCTTACCGTACATGAAGTGTATCTCCGCCAGCTCTTGATTTGAATACATGTCGCACAGTCTAACGCCTACACAACACTAAATGTAACCTTCGCCTCGGAATGAACTGTCAGAGTGCCCTCTTAATGTCTCCTTTGACGGCAACGACCTGCGGAAAGAAAAACGTTCCGGTGAATTTCAATGTTGTGAAGGCCATAACTCGGAAATAAAGTATTTCCGGTCACATGTTGTAATGAACTATTTTGATTGTCTACATGTGGGAAATACATACCTGAAATTATGCCTCGTATTTTTGAAACACCTTGTGTATATATATATATATATATATATATATATATATATACAGGGTGTTTCCGAGGTGGTGTTACAAACTTTCAGTGATGATGGCGAAGGGCATATGTATCAATTTGAGATAAGGAACCATGATGCGGAAATGACTGAGTCGAAAGTTATAAGAAAAAATAGTTGTTGGAATTGTAATTTAGCATCACGTGCCCTCCTTCCCTTAACTTTTGAAACAGTCGTGGAAAAATGGTATGTGCCGGATGTATTCTACGTGGGTACTTGTATCCGATACAATCTGTGAGCTTGTCTACTGTTCCCATTGGCTCATCCGTTTTCGAATATCAGGTCTGCTTATTCCGCTCTCGAGTACTCCTCCATTTCACTAGGACTGATCGACTCGACACTGCAGCTTGTACACTTACACTGCTGTCTACAGACGTGCATATCAGGACCGACCATGTCTGTTACACATTACGCTATCTGTATTGCTTTAGTGTAGTTTCCTGACTCCATCCCTCAGACAACGCACTGAATGGAATACTGTAAGTAGACAACGTAAACAACGTCAGATGAATACAGTATGTGTAAGATGTACAGATAAATACACATAAATAAGGTTTACAGAGGAATAAAATTATTTCATTTCCACAGAACTATTTTTGCTTGTAATTTTCGACTTGGTCATTTCCGGACCAGAGTTCCTTATCTCAAATTGATACATGTGTCCTTCGCCATATTCCCTGAAAGTTTGTAACACCACTTCGAAAACACCCGGTATGTATTTTAATATAAATCACACAGTAACTGAAAAAAAATCTTTGTTTACAGATGATCAGATCGCCATAGATAGCTTACATAACAACAAACAACAATAATTTATTGTTAAATTGAACGAAATATCGACCTGATTGGCGAGTTGGCATAGCGCTGGCCTTATATGCCCAAGGTTGTGGGTTCGATCCCGGGCCAGATCGTTGGCATTTAAGTGTGCTTAAATGAGACAGGCTCATGTCAGTAGATTTACTGGCATGTAAAAGTACTCCAGCGGAACAAAATTTCGGCACATTCGGCGACGCTGATATAACCTCTGCTGTTGCGAGCGTCCTTAAATAAAACATGACATTCAACATTTGAACGAAATACGCAAATGATATACTTACGATGTTCTAGTCAATACCGCAAACTAATGTAAGGTAATTATTAGTTGCTAATAGATTCGGCACAACGAGCTAAGATTTCTTTAGATGGTTATTTTACAACGCAATATAACTCGTATGGTTACCTAACGCCTAAGTGAGATGAAGGTGATAATGCCAACAAGGTGAGTCCAGGGTCCAGCGCCGAATGTTACCCCGCATTTGCTCTTAATAGATTGAGGGAAAACCCCAGAAAATCCTCCAACAGGTAACTTGTTCCAACCAGAATTTGAACCCGGGCCCTCTTAGATTCACAATTAGACGTGCTAACCTTTAGTCAACAGGTGTGGATCACTGAGTTATATTGTAGAATAGAAAACCAAATTAATGATTTTAACGTTATATACGATGTACAGGTACGGAAATGAAATTTGGAGCGAGTCTTGATGGGAATCCACCTGTATGTAGGCAAAAATTTCACAGCTGTCCACAAGTAGCATATACACCGTGTTCCGCTTATAAGTATAACAAAAGAAATAGCTATAACTTCTGAATTAATACAAGTATATAGTTGAAACCAACTGCTACAAAGAATGAAAACTGGGAATTTTTGTTACCTTATGTTCCATAAACCTCAACATGGCTTCCATTGGTGGCACGGGAAATATCCAACCGGTATTCAACCTCGACCCAAGTGTTATGAAGCATCTGTGGTGTAACATTGTTGACAGCAGCATAAATTCTTTCTTGTAAGTCTGCCAAATCACGTACTGGCGTCCTGTAGACCTGGTCCTTAACAAACCCCCACAGGAAAAAATCAGGTGGTGTTAGATCTGGTGATCTGGCAGGCCATGTGATGTACGGTGATCCTCTTCCGATCCATCTTGCAGGGAATTGTTCGTCTAAGAATGTGCGAACCATGTTGGCAAAGTGTGGTGGAGCCCCATCTTGCTGGAAAATTGCTCCATCTGGGAGTTGTGGCACAGCATACAGTTGCAACATATCCAGGTACGTGTTTGCAGTGACTGTCTTTTCAGCAAAGAAATAGGGACCAATGATTCTGTCACGCATGATCCCACACCAAACATTCCATTTAGGGGAATCCCGTTGGTGTTCAATTACGACACTTGGATTTTCCGACCCCCAGATGCGACAATTGTGTCGGTTTACTTTTCCACTGACGTGGAAGGTTGCCTCATCTGAGAAACAGACTCGAGTTAGAAATGTGTCGTCATCGTCCACTTTATCCAACATTGTTTCTGCAAAGCGTTTTCGTTCCAGTTTATCATTCGGCGTAATCATCTGATGAAGTTGCAGCTTGTACGCTCGCAAACGCAATCTTTTATGGAGCACTGTATGCACTGTTGTTGGTGGGATGTTCAACTGCACACTAACCTGTCGAATGGATTTCCGCGGGCTTCTCTGAAATGCCTCGCGAATGCGTTCGACATTTTCGTCAGACACTTTACGCTTGGAATGTTTACCTGCATTAGACAACAAACTTCCTGTTTCTCTGAGCTGCCTATCCCATTTCATTATTGAGACGTACGTCGGTACAGCTTCCCTCGGTCTAAGATTGTACTGACGGCGAAACAAGCGCTGTACACGAATTATGGATCTATGTTCTGCTAATGACAGGACACAAAAGGCTTTCTGCTGTGGCGTCCACATGCTGACTGACTAAAGATACGATACGAATTCTCTTATTTAATGATCTGCGCATGCGTGAGTCTTCTAAAAATAAGTAACAACAATGGATTAAAACTTCCCAATTTCCTCTTTACAATGGTACCAATCTTAACCCATTTGCATGCATTGTTATGAAATTATAACTATTTCTTTTATTATACTTATAAGCGGAACACGGTGTATACAGGGGCTCTTGTTTACTGTAAATGCGAAGTGTGTTGTAAGCGAAACTAATACCAAAAGGGAGCTCCAAATTTTATTTCTCTATCTCTAGCTTACATATGCAGAGTACGTAATGGAATAAGTTCGTACGTTTTAATGCACAACAATAAATTTATAAAGACGGGAAAAATGTTTTCAGAGATCCCTATGTAAGTAATGACTGTGCCGATACTTAAAATATATTCAATATATGGATTATATAAACATACGTATACGATATTATTTCGTCCACCGCTGTGGAGTAACGATTAGCATGTCTGACTGTGAAACGAGAGGGCCCGGGTTCAAATCCTGGTTGGAACAAGTCACCTGGTTGAGGTTTTTTGACGGTTTTCCCTCAACTCACTGAAATAAAATGCTGGGTAACTTTTGGTGCTTGACCTTGGATTCATTTCGCTTGCATTATCATTTTCATCTCAGACATAACATGATCACTGATATATATATAGGGTAAACATTGGTAATTTCGTGATAATTTCATGAAAATTAATTTAAAATGCAAATGTGTAAATATATCCTTATTCCGAATTTTTCATCTAAAAGACGATAATTTGCTGTGCAAATCTGGACACATGAAAGATTGGACACGTTCTTGAACAAGTGCCAAAAACCACTTTTACAACTTAAGCTAAAAGGTTGGTTATTTCTTGATAACCTTGGTAATTTCGTGATATTACATTGATAATTTCGTGAGAGGTACAAGAATTGTGGAAAAATTGATTAAAGTCAAATTAAGCTCTCATTTATTGTTACAAGACTTCAAACATTGTAATTCCTTCTAATATCCATAGCAAGAAAACATAGAAATACATATAAACACATAATAAGAATGAAATCAAAGTAAAAATTGAAATTGAAAAGGCATCTTCTTTGCCCTGAAAAGGTGAACACTTTTATTACGGACTTTACTATAGCCTATACTAGAGTAGCTCCAAAAGTAATGCATAACATTTGTTTAAAAATTATATTTTTATCATACAGCTTGGCTATTTTCACAGAATGTAGATACATCCCTTAGGAACAAAATATCACTTTTCCACATAATCCCCGTCCCTTTCAACTGCCTTACGTAACCTAGGAACGAGGGCCTGTAGACCAGCACTGTAAAAGTCTGGACCAACACGTTTGAGCTACTCTTTAGCAGCGTGCACAAGGGAGTCATCTTCGAACCTCGTTCCGCGAAGGGATCCTTCAGTTTACCAAAGAGATGGTAATCGCACGGTGCCAGTTCAGGACTGTAAGGCGGATGTTTCAGTGTTGTCTATCCGAATTTTCTGATCTTGTCTGTGGTCTTGTGACTGACATATGGCTGTGCGTTGTCGTGCAATAGCAGTACATCCTGCTTCTCCCGATGTCGTCGAACACGATTCAGTCGAGCTTGAAGTTTCTTGAGAGTTGCCACATACGCATCAGAATTAATGGTGGTTCCGTGTGGCATGATGTCCACAAGCAAGAGTCCTTCTGAATCGAAAAACACAGTAGCCATAAATTTTCCTGCCGAAGGTGTACTTTCGAATTTCCATTCTTTGGTGAATTTGGATGATGCCACTCCATTATCTGCCTCTGTCTCCGGTCCAAAATGGTGGAGCCATGGTTCAACTTCTGTCACAATTCTTGCGAGTAATTCATCTTGTACTTATCATTGACACTTAGCATGATAACAAATGAAACAGAAGCTACACTGAACCCATTGCGTCCCCCTTTTGTTTTTTGTTATCACATCTTGTCTTCAGATTTCTAAAATTCGTATTGTAATACAATTTTTAAAATAGTATAAAATAGTATAAAATGTAAATATAAAATGTAACTCAACAAAATTTCGCCTCAAACAGCTAAGATTTCTATCAGTAAAGCTAAGCCTATATGGCGACTACAGCAGTATCTAAAATTCCAAAAACATTATCTAAAATTTCATTAAGAAATGATCTTTGTACCAAATATCATATGCTTACCTTTAGTAATAAGCCTGTAATGTAATTACAAACATCCAGAAAATTTGTACGCCTGAGAATTCGACGCTAACTTGCTCTCTCCAAACATAAAAGCTCACTGAAACAGCTACAATAAGCATACAAAAAGCGTAGCTGTATGTTTCTGGAAACTGGACAACATATGCAATCCCTTGGCGGAAATTTGAATCTCGTAACGCCATAAATTAGTTTACGAAATAGCAAAGAAAAAGTATCACGAAATAACCACTAACACGAAATTACCAATGTTTACCCTATATATATATATATATATATATATATATATATATATATATATATATATATATACATACACTTTATATACATATGTGTAATGCAAACTAAGATTAGTACGGTAGTAGCCTTGATCTAACAGAAATGACGTTTTAAGTAGCAATTTAGTAATTCATACTCTTTGGAACATAAAAATGACAACAAACATGAATTTAATGATCTTCTGTCTTCATAGATTATATCGTTTCACCTGTTTCGATTTTAGCCCACTTCTTCCCAGGTCTATTTACGTTACGCTTTGGTTTTGGTTTATATTTTATATTTTGTTCTGGGAGTCTTTCTGATTCAATTTCGTTTAGATGTTCTGTACAGTTATGTCTATTGTTTAAAATCCTCTCTGCCATGGTAAATATCCTAAAGTCCTGTCTGATTTCTAGGCTAATTAAGTAATTATTATTTTATCTTTTGTTCAGTCTCTAACATTGCGTGGAAATTTCATCTCTGTTGCTGTTATTTTACCTATATTCTCATTCGTGTATATTCAGACTTGGAATGTATCCAAAATAACACACACGCACACACACATATACTAATGTTTGTGGAAATTGCAACACCAAGAAGGATACATGTGACTGAAATGAAATTGATACCACAGATTAGGTACATTAGAATACACGAATGATTAGAACTGTACCTGATCTGTGACCGTGAGATTTCAGTATGGTGTGAAGTCTCCATGCGCTGCAATCAGAACCTCTAAGCGTCGTGGCATGGAACCAAAGAGGGCCTGGATATGTTCTTGTGGAATCTTGCTCCATCCAGTATGTATGCAAGTCCACAAAGCGTCAAGAGTGGGTGCTGACGAACAAGTTGCGGACCAACCATATATCAGACAAGTTCGATGGGCGACATGTCTGGCAAACGTGCAGCCCAGGGAAGTAGTGACATCCGTCGTTCTTCGAAGAAGGCTTGCACAATCCTCGCCACATATGGCCGGGCATTGTCCTGCTGAAATATGGCATGTGGAGATGCCTGAAGAAGGGGCAGTACCTCGTGATCTAAAACCTCCCTAATGTAGCGGTTGCTGTTCAGATTGCCCTGAATACATAAGAGAAGATATCGCATATTGTATCCAAGGCACCCAAAACCATCACACTAGGGGTTTGTCCGCTATGCCGCTCAACAATGCAGGCTCTCAGATAGCATTCACCACGGTAGCGTCTAACACGTATTCGGCTATCACTGTAGGACAAGTTGAAGCAGGACTCGTCGGAAAACACTATATTTTTGCCACTCAGCACGCCAGTGACGACGTTCACGTGTCCGTTGCAGTCTGAGGCGTTGGTGGTTTTTGGACATTGGAAGCCGACGCAACGGCATGCGAGCCACTAGTCCAGCCCACAAAAGACGGCGACGAACCGTTGACGTAGCCAGGTCCACACCCGTTGCAGTACTCCAACGTCGACTCAACACTCTGGATGAAGCTGTACGGTCCATCACGGCCATGCGGACAACATGGCGGTCATCCCTTGCTGTGGTCACATTGCGTGGTCCAGTACCCGCTCATGTCTGCGTACGACCCTCTTCTAACCACTGGTTCCACGCACGCATCACTGCCGTAGCAGCATGCACTATAAGAACCGAAATGTCACGGTATGACAAACCTGTTTTCCGGAGACCAACCATTCTGCCCCATTCGAACTCAAATCACGTGCTGATATTGCGCCCTTCCACGTCGACGAGGCATACTTGCACTAGCTTTCACGTTTCCACTTCGTTTGGAAGTTCTGCACTGACTGAGCAAGGCATAACACTGACCTTGCTGGTGACACAAGAGACGTCACTGTTGGGCCTATGTTGTCTCCATCTCTCTGGAAACGTAATCAATTATTGGTGGAACACTGTTCTACACATTTCCCGAGTTCGGAGTCGTTCCGGTCATTATTTCTGGGTGTTGCACTTTTCACAAACACTAGTGTATGTATACCTCTGATTGAGGTTCTGCCTGATATGGACCTACATCTATTATCAGGCAGTACCTCTCACTTGGCGATATGTGTCACAGAAAGAATAGTTGTTTGTATGCATCTGAAGTCTGACTAATGTAATATGTAGCTTTGACTAAACAACAACAACAACAACAACAACAAAACACACACACACACACACACACACACACACACACACACACACACACACACACACACACACACACATATATATATATATGTGTGTGTTTGTGAGTGTGAAATATGAAAAGCCAGAAATCTGATAAGGGTAACGGCCTCCTACAGTAGTGTAGGGTGAGCTGAAGGTCTACTACACTTGGGAGCTAGTCCAAGAGAGCTTACACTATACACTTATAATCTAAACACAAAAACTATACAAATTAAACACAATAAACAATACAAACTAAACACAAAAATTATTCAAAGTAAACACACACAAAAATAGAAACTAAACACTTAAATTATATGTACAAACTAAACACAGAAAAAAACTATACAAACTAAACACATAAGGTAAACATTGGTAATTTCGTGGCAGTGGTTATTTCGTGATACTTTTTCTTTGCTCTTTTGTGAACTAACCAATGGTGTTACGAGATCCAAATTTCCGCCAAGGGATTGCATATGTTGTCCAATTTCCAGAAACATACAGCTAAGCTTTGTGTGACTAATGTAGTTGCTTCAGTGAGCTTTTATGTTTGGAGAGAGCAAGTTTGCGTCGACTTCTCAGGCGTACAAATTTTGTGGATGTTTGTAATTACATTACAGGCTTATTACTAAAGGTAAGCATATGATATTTGGTACAAAGATCCTATCTTAATGAAATTTTAGGAAATGTTTTTGGAATTTTAGATACAGCTGTAGTCGTCATATAAGCTTAGCTTTACTGATAGAAATATTAGCTGTTTGAGGTGAAATTTTGTTCAGCATTAATTGTTACATTTTATACTATTTTAAAAATTGTATTACAATAGGAATTTTAGAAATCTGAAGACAAGATGTGATAACAAAAAAGAAAACGAAGACGCAATGGGTTCAGTGTAACTTCTGTTTTAATTGTTATCATGCTAAGTGTCAATGATGATGATGACTTACTTGCAAGAATTGTGACAGAAGATGGAACATGGCTCCACCATTTTGGAACGGAGACAGAGGCAGATAATGGAGTGGCATCATCCAAATTCACCAAAGAAATAGAAATTCAAAAGTACACCTTCGGCAGGAAACGTTATGGCTACTGTGTTTTTCGATTAAGAAGGACTCTTGCTTGTGGACATCATGCCACACGGAACCACCATTAATTCTGACGGGTATGTTGCAAATCTCAAGAAACTTCTAGTTCGACTGAGTCGTGTTCGACGACACCGGGAGAAGCAGGATGTACTGCTATTGCACGACAGCGCACAGCCATATGTCAGTCACAAGACCACAGACAAGATCAGAAAATTCGGATAGACAACACTGAAACATCCGCCTTACAGTCCTGAACTGGCACCGTGCGATTACCATCTCTTTGGTAAACTGAAGGATCCCTTCGCGGAACGAGGTTCGAAGATGACTCCCTTGTGCACGCTGCTAAAGAGTGGCTCAGACCTGTTGGTCCAAACTTTTACAGTGCTGGTCTACAGGCCCTCGTTCCTAGGTTACGTAAGGCAGTTGAAAGGGACGGGGATTATGTGGAAAAGTGATATTTTGTTCCTAAGGGATGTATCTACATTCTGTGAAAATAGCCAAGCTGTAGGATAAAAATATAATTTTTAAACAAATGTTATGCATTACTTTTGGAGCTACTCTAGTATAGGCTATAGTAAAGTCCGTAATAAAAGTGTTCACCTTTTCAGGGCAAAGAAGATGCCTTTTCAATTTCAATTTTTACTTTGATTTCATTCTTATTATGTGTTTATATGTATTTCTATGTTTTCTTGCTATGGATATTAGAAGGAATTACTATGTTTGAAGTCTTGTAACAATAAATGAGAGCTTAATTTGACTTTAATGAATTTTTCCACAATTCTTGTACCTCTCACGAAATTATCAATGTAATATCACGAAATTACCAAGGTTATCACGAAATAACCAACCTTTCAGCTTAAGTTGTAAAAGTGGTTTTTGGCACATAGTCAAGAACATATCCAATCTTTTATGTTTCCAGATTTGTACAGCAAGTTATCGTCTTTTAGGTGAAAAATTCGGAATAAGGATATATTTACACATTTGCATTTTAAATTAGTTTTCATGAAATTATCACGAAATTACCAATGTTTATCTTACAAAATCTATAGAAGCAAATACAAAATGATACACAGTTTACATAATGTTCGTAATTTCTTCCGTGTTTTCCATGCCTCGCTGTTATCCACTGCGCTTGTCTTTCTCCGGAAAGCATCCGGCCATCTTCTCCTTAGATGTCTTCTGCTCTTTTTTCCAATGCACGAGTCCCACATGGTCGAGGCATATATATATATATATATATATATATATATATATATATATATATATATATATAAAAAACACACTTTCGGTTTACGTGATTATAAAGAGACTGTTTTATGTATATGCCACTGAAGCTCATGCGTCAGCTAGTGATCCGATCACAATAAACGACTTTGAAATAGGAAGAGTACGTTACATGCGTGTTGTGACTAGCAGAGTTAATCTGTTACAATATTGATCAGCGGCGTTTTGAACACAATATGAAGTGAACTTTCGATGTGAAATTTAATCCTGTTTCTGAACAGAAACTGAGCATCACAGGAAAATGTGTTGCTTTATTTTGGATATCTTTCATCCTGAAAGCGTATATAAAACACAATAAATGAATTGATGTGAGCGTGTAAAAAGGAGGAGAAATGACCGCGTAGCACAGTATACGTTAACAATATGTATACCTGTGGGTAGAAGAAATGTACTGTAAGTCGACCGGAAAAAAACATTGAATCAAGAGTGTTCATCTTCACGAGGTCGGGGACAAATCTTGTGGATATAAATCCCCAATGTTGCTGCTAGTGCTTCATCATTCTTTGCAAATAATAATAATAATAATAATAATAATAATAATAATAATAATAATAATAATAATAATGCTAATAATAATAACACATTATCCATTCAAGTATAAGTCCCATGGATTGCATTTTCAGTTACCTTGTCTTTAAATGGCCCAAGAATCCCTTCCAATATGGGCGGAAATGAAGCATAGCTTTCGGTATTTTACGTGGATCCAAAAGTTGTACATGACTTATTTCTTTGTAAATAACTAATTGTGTATTATGAATGCAAGTTCAATGGCATGAAAGGTGTGTATCTTCGTAGAGGATAGGCGGAGGAAAGCCGGAAGAAACTGTATATCTGAAGTTTGTGGTGATTGTAGTGATCATATAACGTGGAAATTTGCCATTTTGCTTGTATGTCATGAGTTTCTCTCGAAACGATGTGTGAGAGATATTTCTATAATACGAACTTTTATAAACATTCGTCGTTAACCATGTTTTAATTTACTGTATTTGCTAATGATGTTTAGCTTTACGTTATAACTGATTTCTAATATCAAGCGAAACTATTTATATTCTCTTCATTATTTTCGCTCCAAATCCCTTGTAATGAAAGCCATTCACTTAATAAATATCTTGTAGATATACCACACTTTATCGCAGAGATATGAAGCGTAAATCTCATTACAATGAGGTAGCAAATTATTTAAGAAACTGCTATGAAATTATCCAGACTTAATGTGTGTTAGAAGCACGGTTATAAAGTTGCCAGGAACTCTGCTGCATTTACCGTCGTGGAAATTTCGAGGTTACATCAGAGAGACTATGATTAAGCCTGCCAATTACCGCGTTGTAACGCCAACGTGGTGCAGGGACGGAGGGAATGTTGATGGCAGAATTGTGTTCGTTGGCACTCATGTTCATAAATTATCTCTCCACCACCTTCGTCAAAGTTATTATTAATATTCGTTAAGTTAGACGAGAAATTCTCTCTGAGCGTATGTGTCCACCTGGTCCTTTTAATAAAAACGACTTAATTCAGTCAACCAGGGGTAAATATTGCACTAATTAGTTCATTATACCATACACAACTTCATCCCCGGCAGACAAAGGGAGGAATTGTGTAGCGGTAGCGAAGAAGCAGGCACTTGAAAGTCACGGGAACAAAGAGGTGTTGTTTGGAGTATTTTATTTTTGTGAATATGTTTAAAGGAGACATTATAACAAGTTGATTCACGAGTTCGTAGCGTTTTTGTTGTCAATGGCAATATGGCATTTGTGAGAAATTTCTTTGGAATTTGTCATTCGTCATTTAATGTTACAGTATTGAGAAGGTTTGTTTTAATTGTGGACGGAGTGTCAAGTGTAAACGGAATGTCAAGTGTAAAAATATGATTTCTACATAACCATCCTATTGCCTGAGTGTAACTCAGGTCTGAAAGATTCTCCGCGTTCAAAATCGTTCGGCTTTGATAAAGACAGTTTAAACGTTTTAATTCAATATAATCCACATCAATAAATTTGGAAATGTGCCAGTATTATGAATTGTGATCATTAAACCACCGTACCACATTTATATTTGACAAAAAATTCAGAAACTTGTTATATGGATAACGTAAATTTTGAGCGAAAACAATAAAAATCACCTTGTTGCAATTAGTGATACTTTGCGTGCTCGTCATCGTTTAATTAGTCAGCAGAATCTAGCGTTTTTATCCCAGATTGTCACTGGTGACGAAAATTGGCGCCTTTACATTAACATCAAGAACAGAAAGAAATGACTGAGTCGTATCAAAAGAGCAACTCCCCGTGCTAAAGCTGATGTTCAACTACGTAAGATAATGTTGTTTATCTGGGGAGACAAGGAAGGCGTCATCTATTATGAATTACTTCCAAGGAATGTAACCATCACTGCTGAGATTTGCTGATAACACCTTAGTTGCCTTGAGGCTGAAATTCAAGAAAAAATACCGGGAAAACTGCATCAAATAATTTTGCAGCATAATATTCATTTGTCTCAATTATCAACTGAATTGTACACAGTTATCACAAATAAACACTTGTAAATACTTAGGTAGTCTATATATTTTAGTAACAAACTGGATTGGAAGAAACAAGTCACTGATATTACAAGGAAAGCATGGAAAGCACTACATTTCTCTATGCGTATTCTTAAGAAAGTTAACCGAAAGTCAAAAGAACTGTAGTGTTCGCCCAATAATGCAATATGGAGCTGTAGGTGGGAATCTTTACAGACAAATCCAAATTGATTCAATAGAGAAGTCCAAAGTAGGACAGAAAAATGTGTCAAAATGGGGAAGGGACATGGCGAAGAGGTAATAAAAGAATTGGGGTGGGAATTGATCGAATCAAGCGACGAAAAGTCGGAGTTAGCGCATTGTTTAAGACACAAATGGGATATAAAACATCAACCGACATCATTACTAGATTAGTAACATCATTATACTTAGACAGGGGTGATCATATTATAAAGTTTAAATGCAGAACAGACATGGCAAAACTTTCCTTTGTAAACCGCACAATAGTAAACTGGAACAGCTTACTTGCGGCAATCTTTCAGTGTGGTCTTCTTAAAATCAATACATTTAAGGAAAGGTCGAAAAGATTAGGCTGAAATTTAATTGTAGGTGCAGTGTAATTATTTAAGATATGTCATGTAAATAATTAAGTTGATGTGTAATTAATTAAGGTGACTTGCAATTACTTAAGTTGACAGTAGTTGGGTTTACTTGTAACTTGTTTACTTTTGCTTATAGTAGGCGTTATTCATAGCGTAGTCTAAGTTTATTGCGTTTATTTATAGTTAGAATTAATTTCACATTTATTTTATCTATGTTATTTTATTGCTGTAATTATTCTAATTTTATTGCGTAATTATTGTAATAACATTTATTGGAGGAGTTATTGTATATTATATATCACTGCCACCGGGTGTATATCCAATTGCAGTGCTAATAAATACATACAGTACATATATACACACACTTACAAACATCCCCATGCCCCTAATATTACAAATGCGGTTATCCAAAATCTTGATTGGGAGGTTGTTCAACATTCACTCTTTTCTTCTGACCTTGCTACGTCAGATTTTCATCTATCAAGCAATCTCCGGGGGAAGTATTTTGTTAACGAAGCTTCTATTCAAAATTGTCTTGGCAATTTCTTCAACTCATCACCAGACTTCTTCAGGCCTGTAATCGAAAAAAATTGCTAGAACTTGGGAGTCAGTAATGTAGGAGAATATATTATTGATTCGTTATGTAGTAGGTTTTTGTAAAATATTATTGTGTGACATTCGTGTATAGAATTGACAACCTGAATTGACAAATATCCCAAGTCCAAAATTTAAGGCATTTGACTTTTTACCTAACATATGTTATGTTTTGTATAGGCAACCATCCTGTAAAAAGATATCCCAAGCCAGATTCTAAGCCTGTGCTTTTTAAGACTAGCAATATTTATTTCAATACTCTTACAGTATATTGCAAGCCAATGTAGTTTTCCTGCTCTTCTGTTAAATTTACTTTAATGGACATGGGATGTTTATCAACTCAGGTCTTCAGTTGTCGGCAGCATGTACTGTCACAGAATCTGTTGGACAGAGAGAGTGTTTTTGTTTTCTTTCAAATGTGTTATTTTTATTACAGTTAAATAACATATGCTGTAAACAGTGATATCATTTGTAACTTGACGAGGGAACTAAATTGTTAATAAATGCGTAAAACGTATGAGAAATATGCAAACTTCGTAATAATAATTTAATTCCTTTCCTCCGTTCTCCACATTTTACTTTCGTTATTTAGTCGTTGTATTGTTGGTATTCTACCCTTTTGATTTAAACTAGATATTCTTGATAAGAAGATAGCATGTTACCGGACCTCCAATTAAGAAATGACAGACGTCACATTAATAGCGAAGATGTACGATTATTAATTATTTAGACGACAAGAAATTAAAACCAGAACTTCACCCTCAATTTTAAGTCTGCACCATTAAGTGTTGTGCATATAGAAACCTGATTTCTTTGTAAATATATTTTTGATTTCAAGCATTTCTTTGACATTATTTCTAGTGAAAAGAGTCAAATGAAGTTCATTTTCCTGGAGTAAAAGTATAAATAAAAAGAAGGATAGCACAAAATACACTTTACAATCTTAAAATTAAATGTAAGTGTAATAATGTCATGGAAACAACGCATGTAATTTGGCACCAATAATTTACTAATGGCGTTTAAGATTGGTATCATAGATAATCGAAGTTTTGCAGGTTGGTAACAAAACAAAATTCAAACATATAGCTTGATATCTTGGATAAATGAAGTTTTGCAGATTGCTAACGAAACAAATTAGAAACGAAACAAATGAAAGGTTGTCATGCGGCAACCCCGGGCCATAAGCTTGAAACGGTGGATCCAAAAAGGTGTACTAGTATGGCCGTCAAATTACCCATAGTTCATCTCTTTTTCCGGTGTGTTCATTAGCTGTTTTGTTCATTTTATTACAATTACATATTGTTTCGTGTTGTTGTGAATATTTCAAAAGTGTAGTCAATTTCAGCGGCAGTTATTTTTTTTTATAAATAAGCTAATTATCTGTTCGGTTCAACTGTAGAATATGTCCGTTGTTATGTCCCCCTATGCTTTAACATATGAAGAAATGCCAACATCCTTTTTGATAAGAGAAAGAATGGGGAAATGAAGAGTTCAGTCCATGTCACAACCATAACACTTTTAATAAATATATAGTGAAACATACATTGATATAATAATCTGCTAGTAGTCCTGTTACCTCCAGATCCATTCTAATCCGTTTACGTATGACCAAAACCGATAGTAGCAATTTAATATTTGGCAATTGGCGGTATTTCGCGGTGGATTATGGGACGTAAAAGGTATAGTTTGACGACATATCCGTCGCACCGATTTCAAGCATATTTGGCTTGAAGTAGCTACTCCCTCCTTTCTTTTTATTCTCTTAGTCATGCGGTTTGTTTCACTATTTGTTTAGACTATATGTGTTACCAGGACTCGTGATACATGAAAACTTTGGTTCACTCTATTTCCAGCACAATAAATGTCCCTCTTCATTATGCTAGAGGTGTTAATGTGTACTTGGACGGCTTGTAGCCATTGAAATGCCACCACGTTCACCCGATCTCACTCCAATATATGAAGGGTTGGTTATATTGAGGTGCCTTCGACTTTTTGGACAGGAATATTGAGCTATGTCTTCATATGTATGAGATTGTGCCACACAGAAGTATAGCTGGCACTGCGGTCCACTGGCTAGAGACTGGACTCATAATCCTGTGGTTTCGACTTCGATCCCCGGCGTACTCCCGACTTATACCTTATATTGGGCAAGCAAGAGTTTCCTTCGGGAGCTCCAATTCCCTTGTGGCATTTCAAAAAATCTCCGTCATCTCTTCTCATTCGAATTTAGAGTAAACGAGCCTCTTATGGCGCATCCTGGGCAACGACCCTATTGGTAAATTCGTCTACACATTCGTCATATGAGTAAATGTCTAACAGCCAAGTACCCGTCATTAGACAAGAAGAAAAAACTTCTAAGATAATACAAGCTAGTAATGTAAATGCCTATTTTCTTAAAAAAATACTATCAAATCGAAATTAGGATTTTTTTTTTTTTTAATTTTGGATACAGAGAAGTCGCTTGGAAAATGTGACATGTGAAGGGCGGCGCGTTCTTAAAAAGTTTGGGAAGCCCTGAGCTAGGCAAAATGTGGCAGTCGATGTCAACACGGCAGAAGTAGCGGTCGTGTGTCTGCGAAGACCTTTGCCCTTTTTTTTTTTTAGCGGGATAGTCCTGAATAATATCAAACTCCTAGCCAAGTCAGTTACTCTGGCAGGAATCGATTCGAGATCCTTCTGAATATGAAGCTGGTGTGCCATCCGCTAGACCGGAACGCTAGGTAACGAGAATATAATTTCGTAATTCATTTTTTCTGGTTTACCCTAATGCATTGCTCCATTTCTTACAGGGCAACTGACGCTGTGGTTTATGCGAGTTGGGTGGGGTTGTAATCTACAATCCATGACTTCGCTCTCCGTTCTCTAGGGTCTGGCCTAAGGACAAACAAGTACGGAAGAATGCCGACTCAAAGAAAAGAAAAGAAATTTCCAACCGCAGCTCAGTCCAATAAACTGTTGCTTTTCATAGAACAGATTTTAATATGAACTAAACATTTAGTGAGAATAGTGGTGGGTGATGAAGTGACTGTGGGATGCTTTTCACCAGTTTCTTCGAACTCTCTTGTCATTTTCATTTCAGAGTTACTCCTCTGTCATTAACTAAATACAATGTAAGAAGTGGAAGGGAACATAATTATCTCCAATATCATCATTTATTTAAATGTCTCTTCTAAATTTTGAACAGTTTTCATCCCCTCATTATTATTGTAGTTTGTTGGAATTGTGTGCGCATAAGTATTCGTAAGTAGTTCTGTCAAAAGCATGACGAAATGAAATGACTAACTAGCCACACTGTGCTCCACCTCGCACTTGCAGTCTTCTCACCGTCTACTCGTATCCCCACTGAAAATTTGAACCTAATGTTTTATGCGTTAATTTTAGCTGCCTTGGAATATTAGTTTGTAGAGCGCGGGTTTACGGAAGGATTTCGAATCTCGGCGATAATTCAGTTATATTTGCGGTGAAAAAAGCGGAAATTATGAGGAGGTTCTCGGGATTCTCTCGTTCTTTGATAGTAATTCCTTCAACAATATCTACAATTCTATTTTAATTATCTCCTTTTCGAAAAATATACGGCAAGACTTGTGTTGGTATGACGCCGAACTTATTATCTGCCTTGGGGTTGTTCCTTGCGGTTTATCCAAAGATTGGTATATGAAGTCATGATGGATTCTAGACTACTCAGATCTGCATAGGAGACAACGGAATCCCTAAGATTTGTCCTTTCCTGACGGGACATGCAGGCTAAAGTAGAAACTATTGTCGTGTAATGTTCGAACATGAGAGGGAATAATAAGATACTACAAACTTCGCCCTAATTCTTAGGCATCTAGCAGTACGTGGGAATGAAGCATGTAAACTAAAATAATCGAGTCTGGTGAAAACAGTCTGGTGAAAACCGCTCAAAGGCCTTGTGTTCGGATCAACCTAAGCTCCCTTTGCGTTCTTTCAATCTTTCCCCTTCCTTATAATATACGTTCGGTGCCTTTCTTCTTAGTTCCTCCTCTCCCTGCGCCTTTCTGCTTTATCTGCATCAGGGTGACAGGGAAATATCTTGCGAAGTTACTCATAGTAATGAGCATAGGTAATTTTTGTTGTTGTTAATATGACTAAACATTCACAAAAATATATGTAGGCCTATAAATAAATCAAACAAAATATATTAAAGAAAAAACGCATATGTTCATTGTACCGACTAATATTGTGCAACGTTCAAACATAAGGGAGGAAAACAAAACATTACAAACTTCGTCCTATTTAATATGAAAATTAATCGCAAGATATGTGCTCAAATCCTTACGCGGTTTAAAATAGCGTCCTGCAATGTTAGAACATGAGATCGGCAACCAGGATTTTACCATCTTCGTCTTATTTCATATGAGAAACTAATCACAAGATGTGTGCCAACAATCTTAAGCGGTTAAAACATGAAGAGGTGGGAGTGGAGATCAGCGGTTTTTTTTATAACAAGGTGGATCAAATACGACAGGCCTTCTCCTGCAGAGTGAACATAGGCGAATATCGAACTTCACCATATTCGACAAACTTGAACGCTTGTAAGTCAGTTTCAAGCATGACGGGATGGGAGAGGACAGCAAATATTTTCATAATATTGATGAACACACATGACAGGTCTCCTCCAAAGTGAACATCGGCAAATATAGAATTTCGCCATACTCGACAAAATGAACCGAACATTATGTCCGCCATGCACAACGATAATGTGCAACATGAAAATGAAATTATTTATTTATTTAACAGACTGAATAGTATGATATAATTATGTATAATATTATGAAAATGAAAACATTTATTTAACACGTTGGATATTATTATTATTTTATTAACAGAGTCGACAGTATTCATTCATTCATAATGTTCTTTCCAAGGGGAGGCCTTTTACTGCATACCCCGCAATTTCCAGTCTTTTCTATTTTCTGCCTTCCTCTTTGTCCCCTCATTTGATCCATATATTTTATTGTCGCCTCTCATCTGATATCTTCTTCTGCATCGAAGTTTTCTCCCGTTCACCATTCCTTCCAATGCATCCTTCAGAAGGCAGTTTATTGTCAACCAGTGACCCAGTCAATTCTTTTTCCTCCTTCTGATCAGTTTCAGCATAATTCTTTTTTCATCCACTCTTTCCAACACAGTTACATTTTTTATTCTGTCTGTCCACTTCACATGCTCCATCCTTCCCATATCCACATTTCAAATGCTTCTAGTCGCTTCTCTTCACTTCGTCGTAATGTCCATGTTTCTGCCCCGTACAATGCTACACTCCACACAAAGCACTTCACTAGTCTCTTCCTTACTTCTTTCTCCAGAGGTCCGCAGAAGATGCTCCTTTTCCTATTAAAAGCTTCTTTTGCCATTGCTGCCCTCCTTTTGACTTCTTTACAGCTCATATTACTGTTTATAGTACTGCAAGTATTTTAAGCTGTCCACTTGCTCTACTGCCTCATTTAGAATTCGCGAGTTTACCTTCTTTACTTTTATTTCTATGACCACGGTCTTCGCCTTATTAATATTTATTTTCATTCCATACTGTTCACAGCTGTCATTTAGCTCCAGTAGCATATCGCTTATTATCATCTCCTCTTCTATTAATAACGCCACATCATCAGTAAATATTATACACTTTATTCTTCTTCCTCCTACTTTCATTCCTCCCATGTTCTGAAAACAGTTCTTCACTAAATCCTCCAAGTAGAAGTTGAACAGGGTATGTGATAAAGGGCATCCTTGTCGTACTCCTGTTCTTAATTCACTTCCTTTTGACATTTCTTCTCCTGTATTTTTCTCTACGTATCTTTTTCCGATTGTTCATAACAGTTCAATTGTATCTCTTATACCTTTTCCCTTCCTGAAGCCAACCTGCTCTTCTTCCAGCTGTTCTTCCATCTTATAATATAAACGTCGATTCAGTATTCGCAGAAGAATCTTCGTTGAGTGTGATATCAGACTGATAGTCCCGAATTCGTTACACTTCTTGGCATTATTTTTCTTCAGTATTGGAAGCAACACTGTTACTATAAAATATTGAGGCCAGTCGCCTTTCTCATATATTTTGTTGCATAATGATAGAATTTCCTTGTCTTTACCCAAGCATTTCACTAATTCAATGGGGATTCCGTCAACTCCTGTTGCTTTCCCATTCTTCATTTCCCTAAGCGCTAGTTAAACTTCATCCTTTAAAATTGAAAATTCTTTTTCGTCTTTTATAGCCAAGTCATCTGGACGATTCCATGTCTTATATAACTGTTCTACATATTTCGTCTATCTGTTCAATATTCTTTGTTTGTCTGTTATTTCATTTCCGATTTCGTACTCTATTAACTACATCGACTTGCTTTTCTTATTTGTGAAGTCCAAACATTTTACTTCGCGATACATTAAATAATATCTTCATTTTCTCTCTAGATCCTCTATTTCTTTACATTTCTCTTTCATCCAGTCTTCCTTCGCTTTATAAGTTTCTCTTCTTAGTTCGTTGTTAAGGTTCCTGTAGTTTCTTCTACCTTCTTCTGTGTTGATGTTTTTCCATTTTCTCCTATCCTTCATCTTCTCCAACATTTTACCTGTGACCCAAAGTTCTTAATTCTTCCACAGCTTTTTAGATGAGTTCAGTACTCATTACTATTCTCAGGTATGGATTCTAATGTAGCGACTTTCTCTTGAAAATTTGCTTCATACTTTCATCTTTCCTCTTCATTCTTAGTTTTTCCATGTTCAATTTCTTTGTCACTTGTCTTCCTCTTATCTTCTACAGACGAATATCTACTTAGTCTATTAGGAGGACATATCGTCCTGGTTCGCGTAGGTTATTCTGCGTCGATGGCGGCCAGAGAGATTGGAGTCCCATTGTCATCTGCTAAGCGGTGGGCTAAATTGTTTATCGAGGATGGTGAAGTTGTGAATCGTCCTTTTCCTGGTCGGCCGCGCATCTCTATAAGGGAAGAGGACGCCATGTTATTGGGAGAAGTTGAGAACCATAACAAAATGCCCAAAAAAAACATAAAAAAATGCCAAAAATGAGTTATTAATGTTAATATGTACAGGAAATTGTGCTCTGTCTGCAGGGAAAACGTTTTAAATCTTAGCTCTTATAGCTTCTTAGTAATGAAACCTTCTCAAGTTATTGAGTCCATTACAAACAAAATGTTGACAGGAATAAAGTATTAAGTACATTTGATACCCTTTGCCTGCACACCTCAAATATAACTTTCTGAATATCTTTACAGGCAAAATTATTTTACCCCATAACCTGAGCAGGTACACAATGATCTATGCTAATGATTAACATTGTGATTGCACATGTTTTTCTCATAAACATGAACAATTATATGAGAAGAGGAAGGAAATTTTTGCAGCTAGCTGTGCAGAAGAAGACTAAAGTGATTGCTAGTAAGTGACTCTTCTTAAATATACATGATAGCCAAAAAAAAAAAAAATAAATAAATACTGTAATTACTTTAACATTTTGAGGTGAAGTTACTATTTTTATGCTGTACCTAAGCATTTTTTAAAATCTTGGAATCGAGCAGATTCATAATTAAAAGTATTTAAATAAATATATAACTTTAGAAACAATAAATTCTAAACGTAGACCACCTAATGACAAGATAATAAAATATTAAACATTGTACTGTGGATATTCCATTTCTTAATTAACATTTTGATAAATAAATGAAATTTGATATAATCTGACAATAGAACTGTAAGAAGGGTGTAACCAAAATTATAAAATTACTCGTCTTGAATGAATGATACTGCAGATAGGTGAAATAAATTAAATAATACATAATATCTAGAATAAACATGATGATTTAATTTATTATAACAAAATTATTTTTCAGGATGCAGTAAACAAATTGATCATTTACCATAAAAAATCTCATTAGTCTTTAGTGAACGAGATGTGTTGGAGAAAGTGGATAATGTTCTCTTAGTAGATTATTTTACGACGCTTTATCAACATCTTAGGTTATTTAGCTTCTGAGTGAGATGAAGGTGATAATGCCGGTGCAATGAGTCCGGGGTCCAGCACAGAAAGTTACCCAGCATTTGCTCATATTGGGTTGAGGGAAAACTCCGGAAAAAACCTCAACCAGGTAACTTGCCCCGAACGAGATTCGAAACCGGGCCACCTGGTTTCGCGGCCAGACGCGCTAACCGTTACTCCACAGGTGTGGACGATAATGTTTTCGGAAGTGATTTTGCATATTTGGATTCTCATTTCCAACCTAATTCTGAGTATTCAGAAGGCAATAAAAATGTGCGGTACTTGGGGAACAAACTCAAGAAAGTGAAAGTAGATGGCGAAAAAGGAATCAAAGCAAATGGAAATGCAATGTGAAAAGAATTACGTACTGATGGTTTGTCATAAAAAATCACAAGATGCTAAAATTCCTAAACCTCTAAATTGTAACTTGCGTGGATTTAAGTGCACCTAAAACATTTCTGAAGAGCAGAGAAAGGAGATTTGTTCAACCTATTGGAAGGCAGAAAGACTTCATTCCCCATTGTGTCATCGTAAGAAGGGGAATCGTAAGAATCTTGACGAGAGCCACTCTTTTTACAATTCTTCCTCTTTTGTATTTGGAAGCCGTCAAAATAGTCTTGCTCCTGGTACACAGTGTTTACACCAAAATAAAATAATAATAATAATAATAATAATAATAATAATAATAATAATAATAATAATAATAATAATAATAACAATTTGCAAACTCTGAATCTTATCCGTGAAAGAAATTCTTCAATGTACAACAGGTGCCAAAAACTGTGGTGAAAAAAAATTCAGAGATGATGATGTTATTTAGTGGCTCAAAGTGAAGACTTTCAATTACACGGAAGAAACACCTTGGGTTCTGTGATACAAGTGTGAATATTCTGATGAATATAGTAAAGCAATCAAAATTTGTGGACAGGGACGACCATTTTTTGTAAAAACTGAATACTCAAATCTGTTGCCAATAAGCTCAGCCAAGAATAATAATCTTCTAAAAGTCTGTCGAGCAAAGATCATTCCTGAAGAGTTGCATGGCTGGTACAACCCTCTGCCAACACGTGACATTGCAGTTGACAAGGTTCCAAGAACCTACTGTGGATGACAGTGGAAGTGATGATTCTGAAGATGACTCTTAGGAACCTTGTGATCTAGCTTCTAAGAAAGACCGATCATTTAATGCACTCTTTGTATCATGAAGTTCAAAATCTGTGAATATATAGTTCCATTCAATTCAGTTCTAGTTGTGTTAAAACCATAATTAAATCTGCAAAATGGGATAATATGTAGCTTAAAATATGTATTATTTAAAAGCAAAACCAGATTTTCCATAAACATTCAAATTTTCAAGTGGATTTATCTCAATACTATCTTTTTGGACTTAACACCTTTTCCTTGTAAGCACACGATATAGTGTAGTACAGGTTGTAATTATGTATAGTATGAAAATGATTTTTTTATATTTATTAAGTAGTAGGATACTGTAAATTTATTATGTGTATTATAAAAATGAAATAATCTTATTTATTTTCAGGTTGGATATTGCGAGTACAACGAATTTATATGTAGTACGAAAATGAAATCAAATATATTATTTATTAACAGGTTGGAAATTGTAAGTTATAATGTATGTGTACGTATTTATTTACACTGCAAATGGGTAAATACCCGATGACAATGGTAGCTAATAATGATGTGTAGTATGAAAATTAGCAATGGAAAAAGTCCAAACAGTTGAACTATTGAACAATTCGTCGTTGCTCTCCTCTCTTCCCCCTCTTCATTCAGATCAATGAAAATTAGGTCATTCATATTTATGCACTTACACACGTATTATATATTCATTTTATAATACTTTCATCATCCATATAGTCACATATCTATTGTTACCGAGCAACTTTAATTTATTTGAATATTATGTCAAGAATGTAATTATAGCTACTTTCTGTAGATAATTAGTATAGTATTAACTGTCATATTCATAAAACAAAATATGATTTACCTATATATACACTTAACGGCAAAACGAATGGGCCGCAGACAATTTCTAAGTTCCAGATACATAACATTGCGTATGCTCCTCTCGTTAAAGCCGTAGTTCACCAGGTAACACATAATTAAACAATTTAAATTTGCTGTGTTTTGCTTAAGAGTCTAAAATATGTTATAAAATTGAATGGAGGGTTGATTCTAGATACATCAGGGCCTCTGAAGAGTCAAATAATAATAAAATTGATAAATAAAAAATCAACTGAAGTGAATATGAACAGGAAAACCACGTATTATGCCAAAACGTTATTAACAGTCTCAGTAGCGTAAGTCGTTATGGTATTGATCTACTGAACGAGTTAATGGTAGTAGCTCAAGGTTCGAATCTCCCATAATCTTCTTTTTTTAATTACAATTTTGGCATGATATATGTCTCGCAAAGCTATATTTATGCTCAAACTCTATTAAATAATAAATCTCCCTCTCTCTTCCAAGCAATACTCCTGTCTGTTAACAAAACGTTCTATCTCATCATTACGCTTGAAGATGACAGAGAGAAAACAACTTCGTCAACAAGTCATTGCCCTGGTTCGCGTAGGTTATTCTGCGTCGATGACGGCCAGAGAGATTGGAGTCCCATTGTCATCTGCTAAGCGGTGGGCTAAATTGTTTATCGAGGATGGTGGAGTTGTGAATCGTCCTTTTCCTGGTCGGCAGCGCATCTCTATAAAGGAAGAGGACGCCATGTCATTGGGAGAAGTTGAGAACCATAACTTTAGAACTGCCTCTGAACACAAGATGGTGTTTAACTTTCCAGGTTTTCCACACACTGTGAGCATGCCGTGGACCGTCAGTGTATGCTACTCTCTGACAGGACTTCGATTAGAGAAATGTAATTTTCTCTGACGAGGTAATTGTCTCCAGTAGCAGCGATGGTCTTGCCGTAGTTTATCGTATGGATGATCACCGATGCGATGAACACTTCGTGAGACGACTTAACAGGTCGGGTAGCGTGAGTGTCGCGTATTGAGTCGGTTTACGGCAGACGTTTACGAATACATTTTGGCAAATGTAATGATCCCTTCCGCCCGGGTACGATATCCAGAAAGAACAATTTTCTTCCAGCAGGATAATCACCCGGTACACACCGCCAACCGGATTCACAGATGGTTTACGAGAAGGTCTGATGTCGACCTTGTCAACTGGCCTCCAAAATCACCAGATATTAATCCGATTGAAAATTTGTGGGCTACAGTCAAACGGATCCTACGCTCTAGTTGGGCAGGAAAACCACCCGTTCAGACAGCTGAAGAATTGTGGGATAGAGTTCTAGATGTATGGGTATTTATACCTGTTCCATAATCTTGTGGACTCCATGTCACGAAGAATGAAAGCAGTTGTTGACGCAGGTGGTTTGTGGACGAGATACTAGTCCCCAGTACAGGCCTTTTTTGTTAATATGTTAACAAATTTTTTATTTTTTATTTAATTATTTATTTATGTTTGATATGCGTTCGGTTTTTTAGGATATGAAACAAGTATTTTTGTTTATACAGGCCAGGTTATTTATATTTGATATGCGTTCGGTATTTTAGCATATGAAACAAGTATTTTTGTTTATACAGGCCAGGTATTAATAGCCCACAGGTGATGGGCAATAATATTTTTACAAGATAGGCATAACGAAGTTTATGAACAAATGCCATTTCATATTTAAACTAATAAATAAATTAAAAATTAAATAAAAGAATAAATATACCGTACCCGGAGGCGAACTCACAACCTCTTATGGGATGTCAGACATCTTCCCACTGAGTCACACACACCTCGCAAGGTTGACTACCTTGTAGACAGACGCCTTTCTATGAAGAGACACCACAGCAATGCCTTGAAGTGCAATGCGTTTACACGAGTGAACCGCGTGATAGAACATAGCATTTGTATCGATCAAGAGCCAGCCCATTCTTTTTGCCGTTAAGTGTACGTATATTTCTGTTGATGTTTAATGATAATTTTGTACTAAAATTACCTGTGCTTGCATCTTTATAAAGTTCACAGCAGCTAAAAGCATGATGGAATGGGAGAGGAGGATAGGAGAGGCCAGCGAGATTGAAGGGACAGCAGACTTCAGTTCTTGTCACTCTCGACAAACTTGAACCGAACATAGCACTTGAAATGCACGATACTAGTAGATACAGAGTGAGCCAGGAGGAAAAGTACATGATTTGAGGGATGATAATATTGGTGATTCTAAACAAAAAAGTTTATATGAACATATTACGTCCTGTTCTCAACGGTTTCGGAGAAACCTAATGGAAACATTGAGGAACGGGATGAAGTGCAGATGACAGTAAATTAAAACATTGTTACCTTATGTTCTGTTTAATTATTGTGTACTTTTCTTTATAGAACATGATTCAAAAAGTCCACCGTCAACTTCATTACACTTTGCAGCTCTTGTAGACAGCTGCTGTGTTGCTAATCTGAGCTGATTCGGACATTCCTTTACTTGAGCACAAGCATGTAAAAGAGGAGCGAGAAGTTCCTCCCTTGTTTCCACTTTGCGCTTGTAGACTTCGATTTTAAGCCAACCCCACATACAGTAATCCAATTAAGGTCGGGTAACCTCGGTGGTCACGAAATTTCTACCGCGCCCGATCCAACGCCCAGGATACGTTTCATTGATCCTACTACAAAATAATGTCGTTTTGGTTTGCGTGTGCATGTGAATGCTGATGGACATGAGACTGACTCCAGTGATTTTTAAACAGTTGTATGTGAGATACTGTTAAGTACAGGGCATATGTTCATATAAATATTTTGTTCAGAATCATCAATATTATAACTCTATGTATCTTTCCTCCTGACTCACTCTCTATGTGAGATCTGGCAGACCTTCACCAGAGGTACGGCGTACGGATTTGAATATTTTAAGGCTGGAGAGGAATACATAGTGTGGTGGATGGTGGATCCGGTTTAGCGGCAGCATAATCGACATGCAACTCACTTCATAACGGTGTAAAAAAGTCTGCTTATTTGTTGTTAAATTCTTAGGGATGATCCATGTCTCGGCCGATAAGCACCTCTACTTCTACTTTTATGCCTCGATTTTTCTCTAATTTGTTTCCATTTATATTGAGTGTTTACTCGGACAAACCATAGTAGACGCAGCCATTAACTTGTGAATTTTGCTTTCCAGAATTTATGTTAAATATATTAGCAATTCTTTGATTAGCGTTTATAATCCCACAAATATCTCTGATTGAGATTCTGGCTGATATATGTACATCTATTAACAGGCAGTACATCTTACTTGACGATATATGTGTAGGAGGAAGAACAATTGTTTGCATACATCTGAAGTCTGACTAAACTCTATACCAGATGTCTTTGGAGCAGATATAAACAACGGAACGAAATGCAAGAAAGCGCGGTTTACACGATACTAAATGTCTGTGTATGAATTAAATGACCGACTACGTTCATATAACGAAAAGTGAAAATTAAAGTAATGTGTCTTTGAACATACATTCTTGCATCAGTCACTAGTTGTACTGCTGTCGTCTGCTCATACACTGCACAGATGCTAGACGCAATAGAACTGTAGTAGTGGACGCGTCTCTGAATACCGTCTCGTAATCAGGATATGCACGCGCTAGTGTCTACAACGCTCTCAGCTAAGTAATGACCGCTAACCAATGGGAGCGCAGCGATAACATGAGATGCATCGAGATCCTTGTTATGATCTGCTCCAAAGACATCTGGTATAGAGTGTAGTGTAACTATTTAGCGATGGAGAGGAAAAGGCACTGGCCACCTCATTAACTCCTGGCTTAGTTGCTTCATGAGTGATGCCTTATTGTTTCTTTTGTGAGATTCAAATCTGTTTTCGGATTGTTTACCAAACAACAACAACAACATTCCCACAATAACTGTGCATTTATTTCAATTTTCAGTGATTATTTTAGAAACATAAACTGTTCTTTAATTAGTATCAGTAATTTCATAGTGAGTAAACCATGACGCTACAGCCCATAATGAGCCAAGGCTGACCAGCCGACTTCTGGCTTCATGTCTACATGCCTCAAAAGAGGTGAACTATCACCCAATTAGAACAGAGGTATAGTGTGGTCAGCACTATGATTCTCCAACCGTTATATAACTGGTTTTTGAAGTCAGATTTCGCTACCTATCATAGCTTCCTAAAGTCATCACTATGCTGGATGGGCACTGGCCGAAATTTTATAAGTAAATTCCTCCCCCATAAGAAGAACTCGAATCAGCCCTCATTCCTAAGCATAATACCTTAGAGCACGATGCTATTGCGGGGATCAATAATCCTATAATAATACTGCAAATTTATTTAAGAATATGATATGTATTATTTTAATCATCATAAGGAATTATTAAATGAATGTATCTTCTCATTGAGTAAAAGATGCAGTAATTATCATTACAATCATGTTTCTTTGGCATGTTACAAGAGTACCTCTGTCGGAATTCTCAATCTGCTCAACCTGTAAGACCACGTCCATCATTACGAAACGGAATGACGTCAGGGCAAGCATTGAGAGCAGCGAGCTATCATAGGTGTATCGGGTAGCAATTGCAGATGTGATTTGTTGCATGGCGGCTCGTGTGTTGAAGTTTAATGATATTGCAGGAGAACAATGGCAGAAGTAGTTACAACCAATATAGACAGGCTATTAACACCAACGTTTTTGAAAGTATGGGAAGAATTATTTCTATGTACTGATTATGGTGGAATGGCAAAATGCTTAATTTGTTGTAAATTGCTTCAGCAAGTAAAAAAAGTATAATTTACAATGTCAGTATTCAACATACCATGCTAGTGGTTGCGACAGATATAAAGGAGAGGGCCGAGTACAACTTGTAGAACAATTAAAAACACAACCACACAGACGTATAGAAACTCAAATGCGACACCTGCAACAACTTCTACATAGGACAGACAGGCAGATCATTACAAAGAACACATCACAGCCATAACAAAATTACAAAACACTTCCACATATGCAGAACACATCACAAATGCTAACCACACCTACAGAGACATCAATGCAGACATATAAATTCTACATATTCAACCAAAAAGCCAGAAACTAAACACATTAGAACAATACGAAATATATATATACACACAAAAACACATTCAAAAGAAATTCTCAACACACAACTCAATTTTAGAACACACATACTCTTTGACTCCACATTACACTACACAAACTTACTCCCAAAGGAAACACAAACAAAAGACGCCAAGACCAGCAACAACCAGTTCTGAAGATGGCCGATAACAGGCTGAAGCGAGGTAATGTAAAATTTAACACGAGAAAGGACACATAATACGTTTTCCGAAGTGATATAGGGGAGAGTCGGGTAGTATCGGACATCGGGTAATATCGGACAGTGAGTTTCTTTCATCTACCACACGACGATAGTACCTGATTAACATGGTTACGTTTCTGTGATGTCGCATAGAGAAACGTAACCATGTCATTCAGGTACTACCATATGGTGGTAGATGAAAGAAATGCACTGTCCGATACTACCCGATGTCCCGACTCTCCCCTAGTATTAAAAGTTGTGCAATCAAGATGTATAATTAAAAATAATTTAAATTAAATAGACGAGCATTCTGTCAATGAATCAGCAGTGCGCTTAAGTTTCAAACTTTCGCTACATATTTCAAATTACTTCGAAATAGTGACGGGCAATAACTTATCACTGAATGTTTAATTATAACAGCTGCGGACCTCTTTCGAAGTCAAGTGCATTACTGTGAGGCAATCAGTTTGTCTCCAAGTACACTGTTAGAAATTAGAGACTTACAGTGTGATAGTAAACTGAAGGTAAAATATAAAAGTAAGGAAAGTTTATGTTAGTTTTATTCACATTTTCCATAAGTCAGATTTCCCAAGCTTCATGAGCACGATTCCCGTATTGTGAATGTTCGGATCAACATACATAATTATGTTTTCGTTAAACAAAATAAGGAAATTACATCACAGATGTAATTAATATGACTACAATATACAAAATTTTCCCAGTTCATGCACTTCCCAGATCATAGTGCATAATAATGGGCAATTAGTACGCAAGAAAGAGGCAAAAAAAAAAAAAACCCGTAAAATATCATTACAAGAGGTCAGTAAATATTTTCACTAATGGTTATTAATTACTTTGAATCTCTTGCATTTTAAGTAGTACATAAATATCATTTAATGAAGACGGAGTACAATTCACTGTAACAGAATTCAATAGTATCAGCAGAGGGATTGACTTGCCAATTCGTATATAGGTATTTAACCAGGTCTCCACACGCGTCTGATATTAGATATTTCTGGATACTCAGCAATGATATGGGAGACAATGCTTATGATGTCCAATTACAGAAGCCTTAAAACAAATTTAAGCACAGCGTCTCTTGATAACTGCCGTAACGGTAACTTGCATTTGTAATACGCTCCGCGCGCGGTTCATAGATGACATCTTGTCTCCATAAGATATTATTAGATGAAGACTGAAAGGTTTGAACGTCGTAATGCTGTGAACAATGCTTTCTCAATCGTAATATACGTCAAACCTACCAAAAAAATAGTTACGTAATTTTATTATATCAGACGTGTATGAGGGCCAGGTTAAATATTTATACAAAATAGCAATACTACTTTACAGTGCATAATCAAATTTCGACCCATAGTCATTATTCCACAGCGCACTACTGCGTGTTACGCCGAAGTCAAAGTCTGGATCCCGCTGCCGCAAAATGCAGCGGATCTTGCGCAGAGTCGCTGCGCAGCAGTCACGCGCGTGATATTAAAATCCAGGCTCCTAAACAAACACAGATTTGAATTCTGCATGCCGCGCCACGCTCACACACGCGTCATTGCATGGTTGTTGAAAACCAAGACTTAAGGCGAATAGAAATATAATCCCATAGTGAATATTGAGATCCATACCAAGACTTAAGGCGAACAGAAATATAATCCCATAGTGAATATTGAGATCCATTTTACCAAATACCATATCACTATCACTCAGTGGACCGATGATACATAACCTCGAAGTTAATACAGAGTCGTTAAATAACAATGAAGAAGATATCTGTAATTACTCTGAAAAAAATATTTTTGAAATATAGATATGTTGTTGTTTAGTCAGCTGTCCAAGACAGGTCTGAACTTCGCAAATGATACCAAGAAGGCATCACTTATAAGACAATTATTACAGTAAATGAAATAATTTTCGGAATGAAATTGAGCAAATTACAGATATTGTGTAATTTCGGTATTTAAGGACTTGAAATAATCTCATGTTATTGAAATAAAAATTATCATATTTCATTAGCATATTTCTCATATGTATTCATTTGTAACAATAAAATACGAGAACTTCGATCAAGAACGAAAATAATATTCAACGACAAAATGGTAGAAGAAATAAGCCATTTAACTATTTAGGAAATTATATTAGTTATAATAAAGGTTGTGATATAGATATCAAATGAAATAAATTCCAGAAAATCTGTAACTATACTCGTGAAGAGTAAAGAGACAAAATTAAAATTTTACAAAATTATGGCTGTACCAATACTATCTTACGGAAGTGAACTATGGACGATGAGCACTAAAAAAACACAGAAAAGTAAAATACAGGCCTCAGAAATGAAGTTTTTTAAAGGAGTTAAAAATGTATATAACTAAAGTCCAGCAACAAACATTTCATAATGCGTAGAAACAAAGTGCTCTTACCGGTCGTACTGGAGCGGGGATTAAATCATTTGGCTTGATGCTCTTGAAGGTTCCACTCCTGTGAAGTAAAGTTTACTCTACCTACACACATAAAAAAAGTGTTGTATCATTTCTCTAAGTATCGTTAGCATTCTCCTATGTTGACTGCTTATGTTACGTGTACACATCAGTCACTTGAACTGTCTCTAAGCATAAACAAACCTGCACTGCACCCCACCCTTCGAAAACAAAACAACATCAAAGCATAAGAAGAATATCAATTGAAGTCATAACATTGGGAAGGAAGCATTACAGACTTGTTCTGATCACTGTGCGAACGTTATTCACTTACTACTATGGCAAATCTCGACATTGGTCATGTCCGAATAGTGACACTATGTCAGGAAGTACTGTCGTTTAGGGAAGTACACGTGAATCAAAGGATGTGGTACGGACTTGAAATCATTACAGAAATATAGGTACTGTTGAGGACTTGACGCGCTCGACTCGTCCACGGGGTACAACTGTAGCTGATGATCGCTATCTGATAATTTTGACACGGAGAAATCTCACTGCCAACACTACAGGTTTGAATAATGATTTTTGCAGACCACAGGGCGTCGTGTATCTAACCAAACTGTAAGAAACAGATTGCATGATGCTGAGCATCATTCGAGAAGACCATGGAGAGGTCCGTTTCATACTCCTGGACATCATAGAGTACGTTGCAGAAGGCAATAAATCATGTAGAATGAACTGTTGAGAACTGGCGCAAAGAGCTATTCACTGATGAAACTCGCATATGTCTTCTACCTGCCAATAGTCGCCAACGAATTTGGAGGGAATCAGTAAGTGCTGCACGTCTGAGTCACGCTGCACGAGTACAACAAGGTGAACCTCAGTGATGTTTTGGGATGGCATTACATGGGGTCATCGCACGCCTCTCCTGGTAATTGAGGACAACCTCAATGTTTTACAATACAGGAACGATATTCTCCGCCCTATAGTGTTACAGTATATCGTCAACATTTCGGATAAGACTTCCTCTTCATGTTTGACAATTCTCGCGTTCATCGTGCAGGCATTGTCAATGATTAACTTCGTGATGCGGATATCGTCCGACTGTAATAGTCAGCTTGTTCCCCAGACATTAACCCTACCAAGAAGGATTCAAGCATGCCTTACTGCAAGGGGACGAACTACTGAGTATTAAACTCATTGGACTGATTTGTTCCAGTTTACAGTAAGAGAATAAAGTTATGTTTTTGTTTACATTATGACCTTTTTTCATTTAACGAGCAACATGTATTGCAGATGTGTTCCACTTTCGCATATCACTTCCAATTCTGTGGTGCATTGTACGTTGCAGTTCATAGGTGATGCAAAACTTCTTTCGATGTGTGTATAAATAGTATAATATAGCATTGTTCTATTCGTACTACGTTTGTGTATTTCAGGTTAATCTTTAAATGTAAAATGACCTAGCTACTTCTGTGTCGCGCCTCTCCTTATAAGATAATGGACGTAAAGTTATGACATCATGACTGGGCTTTGCCATATAAAAGCATGTACATGCCTTATGATGATCAAATTTGTAGAAAATGTAGGATGGAGACTGAGTCATCACCTCACATTTTGCTGGATTGTCCAGGTGTAAGCCAAATCAGACATCATTATCTCGGGAAACATATATTGTCTCCCGAGAAATTTCAGGAAATTAAATACAGTAGCATCGCAAAGCTGGTGTCGCATTGCGGTCTTCCGATTTGATATCCAGCTCATGGGAGTGTACAACGCGCCATTTATGCCTAAGTGTTACAGTTGAAAATATATTAGTGTCCGGCAATGTTCGAATATAAGAGAAAATCAAGACATTAAAATTTTTGTCTTATTTCGCATGAAAGACTAATCGCAAGATCTGTGCTAATATCCTAAAGCGCTACAAACATGAAGGGATGAGAGTGGAGAATTGTGAATATTTTTATAGAAAGGTGGAACAAACACGACAGGTCTCCTTCTGCAGAGCGAACATCGGCGAATATCGAGCTTCGCCATACTCGACAAACTTGAACCGAACATAGCGCCGGTAATGCACGAGGCTAATATACACCCTTAAATCAGAAAAAAGATGACATCATGCGGTAAACAGAAACGGAAGCGCTATGTTTAGGCCAGAGATGTAATATAAGAAATTCCGCGTCAACGACCTTCGATTCCCTCGCGTGTTACCTGGCTGTATTGTAAATTGCTGTGCAGATAGCAGTGACTAAAGACAAGGGTGAATAAAATGAACTTTAATAAAGTCGAAATGCAATAATACTTTACACGTTTTTTTACCGTTTTAATAAAATAATGCAATAAATTATTTCACGACAGAAGATGTTACGTACGCGATTTTGAATATCTAACCAAAAGTTACTTGTAATTTGCAATACCGAATGAATAATATTTAAAAATAAATGCATCCACGTATAAAACTTTTCAAACTGTTGGAGTATAACAACATTGCCATTATAATAGCGATACACTTATGCGAAAATAAATCTTTTAAGGTGTTATTTCTCCAGAATTGCTTTTTCGATTTCCGTTCTCACACTAGCCTTATTACGTTTCGTAAAATTTTATTTGAAGATGCAAGTCTAAGCATAGCGCACTTACCATCATCGAACGATTTGGTCCTTATTCTTGGCTTTGTGAGGTTCATCAGTTATATGGTTCGCCTACCTATAGGCCTACCTATGTGCTTGAAATAGCCTTTAATGAAATTAAATGTGGGTAAATTTAAATGAAATCGTGAACAGTGTTGCCAACTACTACAAGCTAGATTTTTAATGTGTGATGAATTTATGAAGCTTAGACGTTATTTACACTGCTAGTACAGCAATGGTCTAAACAATTCATCTAGCGTAAGAGAGTACTTATCATGATCAGAAGTAGCCTACGAGTATTTAACTACTTTCTTCCTGCTCATAGTAAAGGGTGGTTTGTGTGTTAATAATTAAGTTTAAGTACTTAATTAACATGCCATGGCATTATGAGAAAATTGTCTGAGTAATTTAAAGGTACTTCGGAAATCTCCACTCAGGGATGTGCGGAAAAGCTTTTTTTTATATATAGTTACAGAGTGAATCAGTTTGACACAATTTTTTTTTTCAGGAATGTCTCAGAAAGCCTATAGGGGAAAGTAGGGTACACACAGTCTAAAAGTACGCACCTTCCGATAATTTTTGGTAGTTTCAATGTTGACAAAACTGATTTTCCATATGTTGTGTGAGTAAAGGAAGACAAGTTGGATGTGATGTAAATTGCTCCGAGATTCGTATAGTTGTTTTAAAGGTAAGGTATCTGTTTTTGCCCTCTGCGATTTTTTATCTGAAAGTTATTAATGTTTATGTTACTAGGATAATAGGTGAATAGTTACCAGTTCCATCATATATTAAAATAGGGCTGGATACTGTTGTTAATAAAGCATGAACTACCATTCCAAGATGTGAGCAGCCACGAATCAGTACTACCAATTGTAAAATTTTACGCCAGTGACGAAGAGTACGCGCCCAAGAGTTCGGATGCGGACTTTTAGACTCGAAAGCAGCTACAGTACGATTCAGGTTTATAGAGACAATATTTTAACTTACATTTTTTATTTTGTATTAGTTAAAATCATTATTGTATTTTAATATTTTATTTAATTATGTCCTATTTATTCGAATCCTAGAAGATTTTTTTTCTTGTAATTTTAGTGGAGTTGCAAGAATTAGGATACAAAGGGAAACATAAAAATAAATCCGACAGAGAATTGAGTTTTACGAAAGTAATGATGAAGCAGATAAAGAAAAGTCTAGCTACAGGTGAGAGCAAAAGATCCATTGCACAGGTTTTTAATATAAACGAGGCGGACATTATTGTTTATCCTCTGTGTTCTGAAGAGTATACGAACCTCCTGATTGGACGGGATAAAATATAACCAATGCAATAATTGGTGGTATGAGTACTGTACAAGTTACAGTGGACTTGGATTATTTGTTTATGATGACTGAGAATAAATTTGATTTGTTAAAGTTAGTTGTGATCTTTGTGTCTCTGTTTGTTTACTTTTTGTTCTTGTTGTTAAAATCTGTCATTAGCTAAGTGATTTAATTAACCATAACATTTGAATTCATCTCTATTGACAGAAGAAACAAAATGATGATAGGCCTATACAGATAATAGTTCAAATAAATATAGTAGCCTATATGCTTGCCTATATGCTTTAGTACTGCGTGCTCTTAGACCATAATCAATCGGGGAATACTAAAACGTTCTAAGTCATCCAACCTTGTTTTTTGGAAAACTAAAAAAAAAAAAATTGTGTCTTTACTTTCAGGCTTTGTTTAAAAATATGAAAAAACTACATTTTAATATATGACCTAAACTTGAGCTAAATCATGACCAAAATCACTTTTTTTTCTTCTATAAACCTAAAAAAATTCAAATTAGGGTGTCTAACTTAGAACCTTTTAGTTTACGTTCAGGAAAATTAATAAGAAATTGAAAAATTGTTAATGGAATATTTATTTTGTATAAACTGTTTTGTGTACGAACGAAAGTGTCAACTAAAACTCACATTTTGACAAATTGTATGAGAAAAAAATAAAATTGGGATGTGCGACTTAGAACCTTTTACTGTAGTTTACTTGAGGGAAAATTAATAAGAAATTGAAAATTGTCAATAGAAGATTTATTTTGTCTAAACTATTTTGTGTACAAACAACAGTGTCACCTAAAACTCACATTGTAACAAAGTGTACTGGATAGAAACGTATTTTAGGCCAATTTGTATTATTTTAATCAACTTCTTGCTCCTACGCTCCGCTATCTAAGCCTCCAGTGGGCAAGTTTAACAACACTTCATAAAAGTCCGTGTACGCTAGAGGTACAGTTGTGAAAAAAAAAGTGGCCGCACTCGTGAACAGCGAATATTTTCAAAGTCCACTTCGGGTCACGGCGATGTTACACGATGCATGTGCTTGTAGAAGGACTTCCGGAACTATGGGTTTATTCTGTATCTGCGTCTCGTAGACCAGCGGTAGAGTGCTTTCTTAAGGATGCGGAGGTTGTGGGTTCGGGCCTTTTTCAAGTTTTCATTTTATTTTTTAATCGTTCTTTAGCGATATAATATTCAAATTATCATTTATATTCTGTTATCATTCTTTATAGATGTCAAGTTGTGTATATTTTGTTATCGTTCTTTTATCGATTTAAATTTATAATTTCAAGTTATAATTTTTTGTATTCTGTTATCGTTCTTTAACGATATGGATAATATTCATGTTTTTTTATATTCTGTTATCGTTCTTTAACGATATGGATAATATTCATGTTTTTTATATTCTGTTATCGTTCTTTAGCGATATAAATAATATTCATGTTATCATTTATATTCTGTAAGTAATTATTATAATACAAATAACCATTTTTCTTTGTGAAATAGGTTATTTTATTTAAATAATTAAATATATATTATATAATATCTTATATTAATTAAAGAGACCGATATTTATCATTTCCTATTCTGTTACCGTTCTTTAATGATATTGTATAAATAATATTCAAGTTATAATTTATATTGAGTTACCGTTCTTTAGCGATTAAATAACATACATTTAATATTAGGTTTGGAACAACAGTTGCATATACTGGTGTTAGTCTTTCTTTTTATATTATTACATTATACTATCATGAACCACAATAAAATGAAAAGAGTGACGAGGAATTGAACCTGAGACGTTGATATCTAAATTCCGAGTTCTTCCGCTGAGCTACGAGGACACAAGTGTGGAAACATTTGCGGAAAAATTGGCCCAATCCCCCTCCAAGATTTTCTGATAATTTGTAGAAGCTAATCCAGGATGCGGGGGGCAAAAGATAATTGGGATTTCCCGATATCTGATCGGGTCAAACATCCTGATAGAATTAATATTTAACTCTTGCGGTGAATTTCGATGAAGTCCGGAGGGCCCAATTAGTCAAATCCACTCTTCTCATCTCCACGCTTGCGTCCCCTGGGATCTAATAAGATTCGAAAGAGACAGTGGTGTGCGGAAAGCAACGGGAATTTACCGCATTTATTCTTTCCTAAGAAAAACTGCAAACATGAAGAAAGGAAGCTTTCAATGGAAAAAGGAACATCTTCTGCGGACCTCTGGAAAAAGAACTAAGGAAGAGACTAGTGAAGTGCCTTGTGTGGAATGTGGCATTGTATGGGGAAGAAACATGAACATTACGACGAAATGAAGAGAAACGAATAGAAGCATTTGAAATGTTGATGTGGAGAAGAACGGAGCATGTGAAGTGGACAGACAGAATAAGAAACGAAGTTGTGTTGGAAAAAGTGGGTGAAGAAAGAATGATGCTGAAACTGATTAGAAAGAGAAAAAGGAATTGGTTGGGTCTCTGGTTGAGAAGAATAATAGACGACATTAGGATATGTGGATCGTATGCGGAGAGTAAGAGGAAGGCAGAAAATAGAAAAGATTGGAGAATGCTGGGTTGCAATGAGATAAGGGGAAGATAGACTAAATACTGAATCGTGGCTTTTTGTTTTGTTTTTTGAACGCTGAATTTTTTTAATGTTCTAAGGCAGACGTCACTAAGTCTGTTTCATTTATGCCACGAAAGATATTTTTGTTGAGAATAAAATCTTTTTTCTTTCCATTTGCAGCCACAATGTCATAATGATAAAGTCATGGCACAACACATTCATGAACCTGATATTAATTACTAAAATAATCGTAAAAGAGAAAGAAGCAATTATGTATATTTTGTCTCTGTCTCTTAAAAACAAAACAAAAAGAATATAAAAAGCACAAGGTTGAATTCGAACGCAGGACCCCCCCCCCCCGAATAAGAGACGGGAACGCTACCATTAAGCTATCAAGTAACACGCGGAGTACTTTCATTATGACTGTAGATATCAGGCAACGTGGTCCAACAACATGTAACATCGCCTGTCTCCGAATTGTGGCGAACATACCCGAAGGGAACCTTGCTTCAAAAGAGCGGCCACTTTTTCTTTTGACAACTGTGAATATGGAAATAGTGATCTAATGTCTTGTACTTTTTGGGGTTTTATATGTACTTTAGCTGTCTCATACGCTAATCGCACTGGAATAGATGGTCGAGGGTCACTGTTGTGCAATAGCTTGTACGTGTTTACTAATAACCCATCAATGTGACTTCTTGTGACTATGGTATCTTTAACAGCTGTGTCACCATCATAAGTACAATGCATTACGGAACTTATACCAAATTGCACTTCGTTTCTGTCGCCCTCTTGTTTCCTCGGATACACATGTTTTCTTGTAAAACTCTTGCCACCAGTCTTTAAAATTTTTAATGTCAGATATTTCAACTTCTACTACTGTAAACGTTCTAGATAAACTTGAAGTTGTAATTGCATTGTTTTCTCATGGTCCTTTTGACAATTGCGAAATCCCTATCGCAGGGCAAAAAAGAATGCCCTCTGATAGGATAGAATTGTTCAATTTTCTCAAAACTCTCCGAATCTGTAAAGGCCAAAAATAGACTATTAAATGCGTGGCTTTTATTCTGGCCTCCATAGTTGTCACAGTAAACATGAACTTCTTTTATATAATTTAGGACAGAGCAAAGGTATTCGAAAACGAAAGAACATAGCTCATTAGAGCCTTTTTTTCGATGCCTTCATTGTAAATGTACAAAGTTGCATGGCTTTTCTTGACACATGAATACAGAATGAGTTGACATTTAGCTGTCTCAGATAAAAAGTGCCTTATGTAGGGATAACTGGCAACGACATGTTCTGCATATAATCGAATGCAATGGCAAGAACATGATGTTGATCTTTAGATTTGTCAGGACATACCTCAGACTGAAACCGTGATTAATTCTCCTTATATTTTCTTCATCCATTTTCAATCTCTTACTAACACTGAAATCTTACAAAACAAACTCAGCTGTCACCGTTTCAATTTACCGGGTGAACAGTCTAGCCAATACAAACGAAAAACTTCTGAGTCAGTCTGGCCAATGGAAACAAAATGGTTCTGTGTCACTGACTCAGACGTTTTTGTTTTCACTACGCAATACAGAACTCTTATATCACCATACAAAGAGACTTGACTTAGAATATTTTTGCATACATAGTTGTATTTACCTTCAAAGAATGACTTCCCGCCATTAAATCAATTTCGTAAAAATATTGACTTAGAACGTTTTAGTATTCCCTGATATGTCGTCTAAGAGTTCGCATTTTCAGTACCTAATGCAATTAATTAATTGAAGAAGAATTTAATATTATTTTAAGATTTTTACAATTTCCATGTTTTTGGAAACGTTCTTATATTGTCTATAAAAATTTAACATGTATTAACTAAACCACTAAGAAACTGGAGCTCAAAATTAAAAAAATTGTGTACTCCTTTCCTACTTTCCTCTATGAATATTTTAATAAAGGGAATATACAGTATACCCATTGATGTTTGTTTTTATGCTATATAGCTTAGAAGATATATATACCGTCGGTGTATTTGTTGAAATTTCACTGGGATTCTTGCGTAGATATGTCGCATCTACTGCCTTAGAGCAATAGCTGACAAGTGATGTTTTGATGTTATAGATGAATGCATTAAAAATTCATCGCAAATCGAACCTTTAATTGATTAGTATCGTACATAATCTAAATGCTCTAGGACAAACAAATTGTTCATAATAACTACTAAAATTCCCACCGTTCATTTCAAAGTTCAGTTGATTGTGCCGTTGTAGTAACTGTCGAGTTCTTTAAAAAATACCTGGCATATTGCGAATATTGGCAAATTGAGGAACAATACTCACCATTAAATCGTCTTGTATTGAATGAAGTCTCGTACACAAGAGTTCTTTCGTGTCTTCACACAAACAAAATTCATAGATGTGAAATCTGGCGAACATGCTGACCAAGATGTAGAATTACCTCTACCAATCCAGCATCCAGGATAGTTGCATAATGCATTTGGAAAAATATTTAGTGTACGATTATAATATATTCGAGCTCCGCCACTCTGAAAACATTTTTCCTGACGAACTTTCAGTAGAACATGCTCCTGAAGTGCTAGTGAAATGTGTTCTAAAAAGTACTGGAAGAATTTCCTCGAACTCGACTGACTTTTACTACCTACTTAAAACATAAAACCAGACGTTATAAAGTGTATATCTACTATCTCAAAATACTCATATAGGCCTAAGTTCTCTGAGTAATTCCTGAAAATTTCTATGTGTTATTCTGTAACTTATTCTGATTCATGCTGTATAGGCTACAACTCCATATACTCTGTGAAAATATTTCAATTGTTTACATAGTTTACGTATATCGGCAACCAATACTGGATTAATATCTACTGTTAAAGGTGCTTCTAATTTCAGTTCACGGACTTGTGAAACTCAATTTAAGTTCAGTCAGTCAAGGCCTGTTCAGAAACGACGCTCATTGATCCATCTGACAGAAGAGCCGTCATTGTCTAAATTCTTTTGACATGGCGTGACATATTATATATATACACAAAGTGTTCAATGACAGTAACTTCACATAATAAATTCATAAGTCCTGAAGAACAGAATTTCCCTTTGCCATTTTGCGTTATTTATCTTTATTGAGTAGCAAATCGATTTAGTTTCTAGAAAAAAATTGCAACATCGCAGTAAATACAGTAGCATTTGTTTTTGTTAATCAAGCAACATACCACGTTTATTACATTTTGAACCTTGTCACTATATCACAGTGTATGATTTAAAAGAAAGTTATTTACGTTTGCGAGTGAATTATTGCAATTAGTTTCAGGAACCGAAAGGTAACATAGAGATAGAAATAACAAGAATTTCAGTGGAAGAACTGATGAAAGTAACAGAGAACATATTTTCGCGATATTTCACTTGTCTGGAACAATAGGGTCGACATTTTCAGCATATATTATAAGGTAAGTGTGTCATGGTTTGATTATGCTGTCACGGTACTAATTCTGGCGGCCACAACCGCAGTCCTCGCCGAGGACCTCGCGCGCTTGTATATCGGTAAACCAAACCAATAACAAATCTGTATTCCTCACAAAATATCCCTTGTAGAATATGAAGATGACAAAATTGAACTTTTTCTGCAGAGAATATCATTGCAAACGATCGATTGACAGTTGTTCTTTAATGAATAGTCTTCACCGGCATAGGTCCTGGACAACGAATACTCGTAAATCGAGATTGCGCTTGATCGTGGTTTCAATCTTGTTCGGACTGATTATCTGGTTAGGTTGCTTGCAAGGTCTAAACCCACCAATAAAACGAATGCCAGATAGCCTTAAGGCGAATCCTCGGTCTCATCTTGCCAAAATACATACATTTCTTCCTTGCTATAAACCTCGCAGTTTTTAGAGGATCGTTAAATAACCCATTAAAATAATTAGTTGCTTACGAGCAGGTACTTTTGAATGAATGTTTACGATATATATATATATGGCCGTAAAAACACACTCGTGGACACAGATTTTTAATGAATATTATTATTTTGCTCTTAGGCCCCTACTAACGCATAAATTCTGTAACTGAAGTTTTGGAACATACTGTATATATACCTTCTGCTACTTCTCACCACACAAAAGAAACGCATAGTGAATCTCGATATAGAACATTGATATCGCACATGGGTAGTTTTTTGTACTTTGTGTTCGTATTTGATGGAAAATTCTGGAATATTGATTTCAAGTATTAAAAAAACTTTTTCTCTTTCAAAAAGATTTGTGAGTCCCCATTCTTCCGGGTGTATTGGGGGTCTAGCCTTAAGATTTTAATTCAAGAGTTTGCGTTTATTGATATTTATGTTAAACGTGGCAAATGCATTTTTCCTTTCATACTCGATGAAGTTTTGAAACTATCTTATATAAAGAGTTACTAGAGGCATGTAAGATACTGTAGCACTTTTGTAAGGTATCAGTACCTAGCATCTTGTGCGACAATGCCTAAAGGAGTGAAAGTTTACAAGAAAGAAAATATAGAAAGTGCGTGCCATCTCTCGCCCTTTGAAGGAGTCTGAGGACTGAGGGAATAAATATTTAAACTCCATTTCTGTTGGCCACTTATCCCATTTCAAGTTTTCCAATCCATTGGAGGAATTTTGAAAATTTTAAAATAAAGTAATTCGAAAAATTAATCTACTATCAAACATAGAAGAGAAATGTTGGAACCTTACAATTCCATACCTATGAGCCAACACAGACGGAAAATTAGTTGGATTGTACTAAAGAGACGTATTTTCAATCTGATTACAGGCAGGGATATTTTTTTTTTCTCAAATGGAGAGTGCTTGACTCTGCGTCATTTATCCAAACGTCCTCATATAGAATTGACGCGCCACGTTGTAGCTCTTTTGCCGCCGCAGCTTTGCTCTCGGTACACAATGAGGGGAGAATTACATAGTACCGTATGGCGATTAATAGACTAATGGTGAATTACGGGTAGAGGAAATGGGAGTAACTTCAGGTAGTGGTATTTATCTTTATAATAGTTTCAGAGCGGCTCTAGAGTCTGAATTTAGTTGAATAAAATGTTAGATTCAGTTATAGATAGATTAATAATAAAATAATTGAACTTGCGAATCAAATTCATTCTCTTTTTCGACTTCAGAAAATTGTAGAATGTCGCGATAATGTTAATTTTATATAGTTCCTTCTTATAATATTGACTTTTAATATTTGCTGACATTTCAATTGCAATTTGTATCTTTTTATACTGTTTGGCCTACAGTGCTATGGATCTGTTTGCATCAGTTCTTTGTTGCTGGTTTAGCCTGAGAAGGCGAGATCTGGCATAAGAGCTGTGCGAGAAGGGAAAGAATAAGCTGTCAGAAAGGGAGTTTGTTTCATAATGGTTAATACACTCCTCAAAAGATAAAAGTAGTCACTTCATATCCAAGCTTATACCTGGCCAGACCATAACGAACTCACCTCCGTATTCAATAACACGTTGTACTGCTTCGAATTCCGATTAGATTTCTTATCTAGTTGGTTTTATTATTTTTATCCCGAGTTTTCCGTAACTATAATGGATTTTCTCGAAATTGTCGCACTCATCTTGTTAAAATATCACCAATATCCCCAGTAACTGTGACACTGAGATAACCACACAGCTGATACAGTGTCAGTAAGTATCCTATTAAAAAATGAAGCGGTGTTATAAAGACGATTATAGTGAAAAGAATTGTTTTAGAGCTTCATGTGTAAGGACATAGATCTATTTTATAATGTAAACATTTAGGAGTGTAATGTAGAAGCGAAAATTGTACTAAAATTTCCTGTGGGACTTTTTTCTGAGAATATCTTCTGAATTACAGTGTAAAGAAACGGTAAAAAGTAATGTGGGCCAAAGATAAGTTCGAGAAGTACCTAGCATTATTTGTAATAAATATGCCCATTCAAAATAATAACTTACATTTGTATTGATATGTAGGCGCGTTCTTGTGGCCACAATTTATTTAATAACGTCATTGAACTCACTGAATAAATTTAGAACTGTCTGTCTTTTAGAGTTCGTTGCAATTCTGCTCTGTATACAAAACTTGTAGTATAAACTAAAGACTTCAGGGGATAACATGCAGAAGTGCAGAATATGGCTAGAGAACCAACTTGTCCTCCAGTGGACTGTCATTTGCTTGATTAATTAGCTAAGAGGTTATTCTAATTTGATGTTTGAAATGTGCAGAAGCATCGTTAAGCTTCAACCAAGGAGGCTCTTGCAGCGAGTGGAAAAGTTTCTATTGTTTGTTATTTCTTATTTTCGCTATAATTAGTAAGAAAATTCAAATAAGAGCACCACTGGAAATTTTATTCTTAATTTCACCCCTGCACTCTTAAAATTTTGATTTTTATGGAATCCTTTCTGAAAGGCAAAATGTTGTGATCTGGAAGTAATTTTACATAAAAGAAATTCTCCTCATTTAAATCACAACCTGAAAGAGGATTCAATGAATGCGATTAAATAAGTTTTTGCATGCTCATGTTTCTGTTGCCTACTTACCGCTGACAGGAATTATAAAAATCGAATTTACAACACGCGAACTTGCTGTTAGAAAAACAGATGATTTTTCAATTCATGACGTAATTATTTAGTATTTATGTCCACCGACATATCAAAATCATCAATCAATCATCTTATCTGCTGTTTTGTATCCGATGTATTATGACACTAACTTTGGCTAATCTTTTAGCAATATAATACTCCCTTGAATGTAAGTTACATTCACTAAAGTGACTGAGCATTAACAAACTCTATTCTTGGAGTTACTTCCTTACCTATTTCCCTAAAAGGAAACAATAAGCAAAGCACTTGAAAAGTAAATTTACTCTATATTTTTAATGCGGTCTTATCATAAAAATTATACAGTATTTGCAATTTTAAAAATATGATCGTTCGAAAATATTATCCAATACCCGTATGTGTTGATTGCGTAACGGAATCATGGAAATAAGAGATTCGACTTCGTTTTATTTCTTCTAACTTTTCCTTGATTATGTTATGGTGCACTTACCACATGTGTATCAAAATGTACTGTTATAATTAGACGGCGGGCTTGGGATACCTTTACGACTGATATAGGTTGATGCACAACGGAGCTTAGACAAAATGTAACTCTGGTGGGTACATTTTGTTAAGAACGCAAAAGACCTGTCAGCCGTTCCGTTGCGTGCTGTAGGAACCCAACCTAAGGGTACATGCAAGACGGAGCCTGGTTGATAGTTGGTAGCCTGACCGGTTACCTAGTCGGAGGAATGCCCGAACGTTAAGCAATGGAGACGTGTAAGACGAGGCCTGGTCGGTAGACTGCTACGTCGCCTGTTAGCCCGTTGGTAGCTCGTAGAATGATTCACTTCATTTTTCCAGCTACCGACCACCTAAATGCCTTTACTGCGCATGCGTCCGTAAAACTTCCCCACGTGCTAAAACCTACTGCTCGTCATTTCGACGCATATATTAGATTCAGAAAGATTAATTTCAAATAATAATAATAATAATAATAATAATAATAATAATAATAATAATAATAATAATAATAATAATAATAATAATAATAATGTTTATTGCCAGAAAAATACAATACAAATAAATTGTAAATTTACAACATTCTAGCACGTCCCTCGTCCTCAGAGTAGAATTCAACACATAATTAATGTAGACGCATAAATTACAACATAACAACAGCTAAAAATTAATAATTACTCATAATAAATTGTTTACATACATTTTTAAATTTTAAGCTGTTCGATATAAATAAATTTGCACATTTCTTTATTAATTTGTTCTAAATTCTAGGGCAGATAATAGTACTTTGGTTGAAAGCAGTACTCGTTGCATATTGTATTCATGTTTTTCGTTTTGTTTGTGAGTATATGATCTGAAATACGTGTGATTTTTATATATAAAATTTAATAATGCATTGATATAAATGTAATGTATTTTCAAAACTTTAAATTCTAAGAACAATTTTTCGGTAGGATAATCAATATTTACAAAGTTTGAAATCAGGCTCAATCCGACCACCGAAGCCCATATCTTATTGTGAAATTATGAGATGAAGTAGGAGTTGAAATGGATACTAGTAAAGTTAAAGCTAGCCCCTCCACGTGCCATAAAGCTACTTGGGGGGCATGGAGGTACTAGAATGAGGTGATATGAAATGGATACCAAAAATAAGTAACTTTTAAAGTGAATAATTGATGTTTTACAGAAAGTGACGATTTTTGAAACAATATAATTATCGGTACTGACCTTTTGGCAATTAATGCATATTATTTTATCAACACTCTGTGTCAGGCCGAGCCGCCTCACAGCTCATGAGCGTAATGCAGATATTAGCTGCGCTCTGTATAGGGTGGACTGGAAGAAGGGGTGATCTCGTACAAAATATACACAAAAGAAAGTACTATTACGAGGTTCATGAAATGAATTCCCGTTCAGTGTTTGCAAAACTATCTTGGACTTATTAATTAATATAGAAATATTTATTTTACAGAAATAATAGAAATTTTATACCTACTTAAATGTACAATATCATTTTGTTATATTTTTATTTATAAGTAACTTACATGAAAACGAGATTTTATGCTGTTGGCAGCTGAAAGGAACAGTAGCCTACTGATCGTAATGAAACATCAGTTACAGATGTTCGATGCCTCCCTTTATTAATGTTGATTATAGAAAACAGTTGCTCAATAAATGTTGAGCCAAACATAGCAATCATTTTCACAGCCAGCCAGTGTAGTCGTGGATATTATTGCTAATGTTTAGTCTTGTAAAACTCAACCAGGCTAGTAGTATTATTCAAACGATCTTTAGCCCTTAGGTCACATTGAAGATCAATAAGTCCGAGCTGTAAATCGTTAAATGTTATGTTTTATTTAACGACGGTCGCAACTGCCGAGGTTATATCGGCGTCGCCCGTGTGCCGGAATTTTGTCCCGCAGGAGTTCTTTTACATGCCAGTAAATCTACTGACATGAGCCTGTCGCATTTAAGCACACTTAAATGCAATCGACCTGGCCCGGAATCGAACCCGCAACCTCGGGCATAGAAGGCCAGCGCTATACCAACTGCGCCAACCAGGCCCACCTGTAACATATATGACACTGTTTCAACCGGTGTTGAAGAAATTTATTATGATAACTTTAAACTTCTTTCCAATTAAGACAAGATTTTTAGTAGGTTATTTTACGACGCTTTAACAACAGCTTATGTTATTTAGCGTCTGAATGAGAAGGAGGTGATAATGCCGGTGAAATGAGTCCGGGGTCCAACACCAAAAGTTTCTCAGCATTTGCTCATACTGGGTTGAGGGAAAACCCAAGAAAAACGTCAACCAGGTAACTTACCCCGACCGGGAATCGAACCCGGGCCACCTGGTTTCGCGGCTAGACGCGCTAACCGTTACTCCACAGGTGTGGACATTAAGACAAGATCTTGGAAGCTAGAATTAAATTCATTTTGAATTTCAATTAATATTTGTATATAATCGTTTAACATGGCTTCATCACGAGCAGTTTCTATCGTTCGAAAGTAAGCCATATTAGTGTACCTTTCCTAAACTGACTTACGAGAAGTGTAAGTTTACGACTGAAATCCCGTAATTTATTCAATATAATTATCAACACTGAGCTGGCCTTTTCCCTGAAGAGAGATATTTAAATTGTTGAAGATTAATATCTTTAGTATCTTTATGTCTGGACTCGTAATGACGCATTATGTTATGTTTCTTTCTACCTTTCAAAATGCTATGGCAGATAAGGCACTGAGTATTTACTCCTGCAGCTATGAAAAAATAAGTATTTCCATATGCAACTTTGAAAGAATTTGCCTGATGATCACTATTCCGTCTTTTAGATTCCTCCACACTGTACTGTAGCAGTAGGTAAGCAACGTGAAACAGTTACTGAGAATACACACTGCACTCCACTAGATAGCTGAGTGGTCGTTTCCCTCTCCTCTACCTGTAGCAAGTCAATGTCATTCTGATGTATCTTCTTCTCTGATTCGGCGAGCGGTAAACACCGCTCTCCTGCTCCGAAGGAGCGCGCGCGCTCGTTGAGCGCTGTTTGTGCAGGTATGCTCTATGTGTATCAGAATGAACTATATGGGGTTTAATGAAAAGGTTTTATTATGAAGCTTTCTAGAAAAGTGAAATTATTTACGTGGTTATTTCAGTACTGAAACACCCAAATATCTAATGCATGTTTAGGAGAACCTGAAGACCAATACAATACATCCTGGAAATTTTATAAATTATTATTGTTTTTTAAGACAATTTTGAAAAAAGCAGCATAAGTTCAGCTACACTGACTGTCAGGCGCATCACCCCGAACTTCTGCCCAGCCACCTGCTGGCTTACGAGCGACCAACACGGTAACCAGCCAGGCTCCGTCTTGTAACCCCGACTTTCTGCCGAACGACCAACTAGATTACGAGGGACCAACTAGGTAACGAACCAGGCTCCGTCTTGTAAGTACCCTAAGCCAGCAGAGTACTGTGCGCAGTCATAATGAACAGTTGTCTGATGTTAGTGTCGAGGTTGTTTGTCACAGTGTTTACCTGTACAGTACAGCGTCTCGTTTAGGCACAGTGAAAACATAAACAAAGTGCAGGTAACGTGTGGGGGAGGTCGAGCCGTACGAACAACACGAGGGATGCACTAGGTTTTAGTTACAATTAATTATCTTAATTAACATTAATTGACATTATATTATCCAAAAACACACAAAATAAAAGAACACAAATTGCATGACATTATCACATACACATTTTAACAAACAAGGTATTGTAATGTTGAAATAATTCAATATAACAAATCAAATTTTGCTGCTTAGTCTACATGATGTTGTTTTCAAGCAGCATTTTTATGGTCATCAATTTCATTCTCTGTATGATTAACATAACATCACCGTCTTTTGTACTATACCTGAACAAAAGAATTTTGAAAAGGGATAATTGTTATGTTTAGGAAATAGTGTTGTCATTTCAGACCAATATACTGTAGTTTTGTAAATTCGGCCACAGAAGACGGAGATATTATGTTAGTCATAGAGAGAATGAAATTTATGACGTAAGAAATGCTTCTTGAAAGCAACGTCATATTAGTAGCAAAATTTGATTTGTTATATTGAATTATTTCAACATTACAATTGTTTATTTGTTAAAATGTGTGCATGATAAAGTTATGCAATTTGTGTTCTTTTTTGTGTGTTTTTGGAAAATATAATTTCAATTAATAATCCGCCATAAATATTGTAACTAAAACCATGTAAGTTCACTCTTAGCTGAGAGACTACAACGTGTTCATAATGTGTGCATACGTTTCATCTGCAATACACGTAAATTTGACCATATAACACCTTCCCTCCAGTTACTTTCATGAAGGAACGAAGAACAATACATTCACTGTCTCTTCTGTTTAGAATCATGCATACTTCTACTCCGAATTATCTGTTATCGCGCTTTCAATTTCTTACAACTCTTCGAAACCGACATCAAGCACTTCTTTCTATCCCTCATCATAGAACGTCTTTATACTCATCTTCCTATACTGTAGAAATACCTCGCGTCTGGAATTCGTTACCTAATGACGTCAGGGACTGCCGGACTTTATCACAATTCAAAATTAAATTGGAAAATTTTGTCTTAGTTAATGTTTTTAGGTATTGCTAGAAGTATTGATTTGAGTTTTTTTTTCTTTTTCTTTTTCAATCTAGATTAAAATTGCAAGTTTCGTGTTTATGTTAGTTAATTAGTTAGGATACAATTAATTAATCATTTAAAGTTTGTGTGACTGCAACCTGTTTATATTTTTGTGTGGCTTTACTTTGTTTATAGTGTATTTTTCTCTCTCTCTTTATTTCTTGTGTAGCTTTACTTTGTATGTAGTGTATTTTTTTCTGTTTATTTCTATTATATTTGTATTCCTGGTGTTGTGGAAGAGAAGGCCTGATGGCCTTAACTACACCAGAATAAATAAATAAATAAATAAATAAATAAATAAATAAATAAATAAATAAATAAATAAATAAATAAGCAAACAAACAAACAAATAAATAAATAAATAAATAAATAAATAAATAAATAAATAAATAAATAAATAAATAAATAAATAAATAAATAAATAAATAAATAAATAAATAAATAAATAAATAAATAAATAAATAAATAAATAAATAAATAAATAAATAAATAAATAAATAAATAAATAAATAAATAAATAAATAAATAAATAAATAAATAAATAAATAAATAAATAAATAAATAAATAAATAAATAAATAAATAAATGTGCATCCCTCATGGTTATTGTACAGCTCGTCCTCTCCCACACGTTACCTGCACTTTCTTTACGTTTTCACTCTGCCTAAACGAGACGCTCTACTGTATTTGGTAACGTGTACAAGTGCAATGTCGAAACACCAGTCGTATTATTTGCATTCACCATTGACATCCTGTGATGCTGAACGGTCGTTCTCAAAATATAAAAACTGTTTGAGTGATCGCCGCAGGACGTTTCAGTTCGCAAATCTTCGGATGTATTTTGTTGTTCATTGTAATGCCGGCAACGAAACCCAAGAAGACGGAACCTTGCATGTATAAGGTATGTATTCATGTATTCGTACATTATTTTCAATCATAACCAGATTGTACTACCTCTTGTTTATGTTCGCAGTCTGTGCTCAGTACCGAGTGTATAAAAGCTATAGTCAATGCTTGAGTACATTGATGGCTAAAGTATCCCGGTTCCACCCTCTGGTTATAATTCCTTTCAATAAGACATTACTTTGGTATATTTTCGTTTTGGTCTACACTGTACACATATTTATTGAAACGTGAAATGTTTTAATTAATTTTACGAGTACCAACAAAACTAGACATAGATCCATATCATGGATTAATAAGTAACCCTCTGTGATTTTTATCTGCAGGATCTAGACTTGGAAATGCACTAGCTACTGCGTAAATCCGAACAGATTAAAGAATTTATGACAAGAATTTACGATTCTGCACATTTTTGCTGAACTGGATACATTTGCATAACTGTATTATCATCTCATGAAACTGCACATATTAATGCGGGTCATTACGTACTTACTGTACGTTAAACTCTTAGTCTCGTGCTGTAATGCGGACAGGATGCTTTACAGTCCGCGTAATGTATTACTCGCGGTAGTAATGTCGGCTCTGTCAATTCGCAGGCGTTTTTCAGTGGCGTGCAGATTAATTCTAATCCTTGCGAATGAATATTTCACTATTTAATGCTTTCACTAGGAAAAATATTAAATATATCAGAGTGCTAGCCGATAACAATCTATTTGTACAGAGTTTTCATAATCCTACAGTGGTTTAAAATGAGCCAATATTTTTTGCTTTTTTATCAAACTTGATGGGCATACGGAACGAATACTGTGAAATAGAATACGCTTGATACACAGAACAAAAGCGTCCAACCTCATGATAGAATTAGAACCTACTACTTCTTAAGTATTCCCTATACCATGATCCATTTTGTTATAATTTTTCCGATCATTTTCTTGTCTTCCGATAGAGAGCAGTGTCGTTAGCCATTTTAATATGAAACTTTCCGTCGCGGAAGTTGACTGACGAAACATCGATTCGTACTGATTGTTATAGGGTGGGGTCGGAAGTGAGTTCGCCACTTTTTTATTGGCACTGTCTCAGCAATTGCGCGAAGAGACTTAGGGGACACTGAAAGACCAAGCCATCTCTTGAGATGGAGCCGTGAACTCTTCTATTCCTTGTACCTATCGTCTCGCTTTACTTACCTTTCTTCCCACCATAATCTGAACCCTAGATCATGTTATATACCCAGATTGCTCAGTCTTATAGGCTTTGACGGTAACAACTTTTGTCAGGTTTACTATGCTGCCATCTAGTTGTTACATAAGGAGTCACGTCATAACTCCCATTTGAATTACATTAGTGACTGTACTGTCATCTCGTATTTGTTTACGGCGGACGAGTGGCGATCCTGGCGGTTATTCTCTTCAAAGTGTTAGTGATTTTAACATAGGGATGAGAATCTATATATATATATATATATATATATATGTAATCTGGATCTGAACACACGCTTTCGCCATGAAACAATACTAACATTACCATCCCATCATACCTCCTCATGCTCATCCTCTTTCACAATAGCCCTGCCAAGACTCTGGAATTCGCTACCTACTAGCATCAAGGACTGTCGAAATGAAATTGAATTCAAACGCAAACTTACTAGGCATTTGGTCAGTAATTGAAACTCGTTCAGACATGGTTTCTCGTAAATAGTTCTCTTAATCTATCACAAAATATTTCAATATCCGGTAATTTCATCACTATACAATTTTGTTATTCTAGGTTTAATTTGTAATTTAGTGAATACAATTGAAGACATTATTTCAAAAACAGCCCTTGTCAAAAATGTCGATTTTTCAGGAGAACAAAAAAACAACCCCCAGCCCATGTAAATTATAACATCGAAATAAAAAAAAAGGTAGACTCTTTCTTCACGATATAAGAATCAGGTATATGATAAACACATATAAGTTTTTACATATTAGAGACCTATAATTAATTATTGAATGTGGGAGCGTGTGACATGGGCTATTTTTGTATTAAAATAATACAAATGAAGATCGTAATAATATTAATTTAATATTTAATATTGTATTGTAATATCAGTAAATTGTCAGGATATCACAACACTTATTAATAACTTTTTTCTCCACTGCTATTATTGGACCCTTCAATATCTACAACATGTGTATTGGTAGTTTCCGTTTCTGAAACAGGTTGGAGACTTTCAAAGAACCGGAGACTTTCTGGAGATAACAGTCCATACAGTTTTTTCAGGTCCTCTAATTTTTATTGCTTGATCTTCAAGGGTTCATTGTAAAGAGTGGCAAACGTTAGTTTTTGAAGTATTGATACCCTTGGAACCGCCTTGGGGCGATTAGTGTGTTTATCTCTGGAGTCAGTAGGAGATTTCTGATAGTTCAGCAATTGTGCCTGTACAATAGGAAGACGCTCTCTAGTTATCTCATGCAAACTCATAAACGCATTGCGACAAACAGGCACATCTTTGGATATACCATCTGAACTTATTCTCACTTTATAATGCAAGCTGCTACATATTTCCCTACGTGATTAGTATTTTATTTTCCCTCTACATTAATTTTCTTAATAAAATCTTCCTTTCTGCCATTTCGTTTTCTTTTCTGAAAATTTAATCCACTTCCATCATTACTAGCCATGATGTACAGTAGCGGCAAAAAAAAAAAACCGGACCGACCCTTGTAGCTCATTTCAGATCCTTGTTCACTCCAGAGCACGATAGACTGGTAAGTAAGACTTTTGTGGTTCGAATCCTGCCTGGGAAGGAAACTTTTTTGTTCCTTATTTCGATTGCAGTGATATTTTACTACTTAATTAACTTATTAATTCCCAAAACATGAATTTTACTAGCAATCGAAAAGTATTGGAAATAAATTTGAATAAGGAACAAAAAAAAGTTTCCTTCCCAGGCAGAATTCGAACCACGAAAGTGTTAGTTACCAATCTACCGTTTTCTGGAGTGAACAAGGCTATGAAATAAGCTACAAAGGTCGGTCCGGTTTTTTTTGCCAGTACTGTACAAGAGACTAAAATGGACTGCTCAATGACTTCATTGTTGCAATATGAAACATTTCAATATTTATTCAATTTAACACAATGCTGCCAATAATGATTATATAATGCATAATGTACCTAATCAATTCAGTGCTGAAAACATTTTACAAAAGAACAACCCATGTCAGCTGACAAGGGCAATTTTTGTACGAAAGCAGAATGACATGGGCTGTTTTTGTAGAATCGGTGTTTTTTTATGGCTACTGCACCTGACACATCGTTTTTGGCTTTTAAACACATTTAAGATTGTGGCAAAAATGCGCCTTCACGTGATGGTGCTCTTAACTCATTTTCGTTAAAAATTGACAAGGGCTGTTTTTGTAATAATGTCTTCAATTTTTTTTCTCTCTTTTTAACTTCTATAATAAATTGTCAAGCTTTAATTAATCAGGTACATTTCTCATACTTTGATTTTTATTGTAATTGTAACTGTAAATTTAATATTAATTGTAATTTAATTCTTCATACCGTCATATGTGATATATTTATCAATTTTCAGATTTTTACTCTATTAAATAACTTGAATAGTGATACAGCAAAAAATAAAATGTGCTATATGTAATTATATTTCTTTCTTTTGAAAACGTAAGAATTCACAATCTCCTATGTACTACTGCCATAGAATGAATAAATGTGTTTTTCCTCCTACTAAACAATTTTATATTTTGCACATAGGAGTTATTGCAGGAACAACGACGATATTTTAGTTATAATCACCAGGTAGAGGGGCATAGAAGGCCTGACGACCATATCTCTACCAGGTTAAATAAATAAAACTAAATACTACTGAAAACCTCAGAATAAAATGTGGATATGCTAATCATGACGCCACTCGGTTTTAAAATGAAATGATGTATAATCGAGTGTAAATGAATAATATGTTACAACAGTTTCAACTTCTAGCGCCATAGCAACGGCACATTATCGCATAGCAACGGCAATGAGTTCAGTTATACTGTTCTGATGTTACTTTCTTAGCAACGGACCGTTCAGATGAAATATAGTAATATTACATTGTAAATACTTCTACTTTTGTGTGGTTTATATTGTATAGAAATAAAGTAGACATAATAATTAATAGACTAATAGAACACATAAACTGCAGTAGATTTATTTCATCCTCACACATATTCACAATTGCTATAAATAACAACTAATATAAATTATTCGTTAAAAATCGAAATATCACAATAACAAACAACCGAGAGCATAAACTTTTCACATAGTTACAGGGTTTTATGGATTCCCTGTCACTTTTATAATAACAATAATAATAATAATAATAATAATAATAATAATAATAATAATAATAGAGTAGATTTTCGATTATCCGCACTTCGATTATCCGACATCCGTGTTATCCGGATCGCTTCGTTTTTTTTTTCTTTTAAATTACAGTAGTGTACTACCAGTTTTAGCTCAGCTTACCGTTGAGAGTGAAGTCGCCACTGTCGATGTTTTTTTTTTTAGTAGGTTATTTTACGACGCTTTATCAACAGCTTAGGTTATTTAGCGTCTGAATGAGATGAAGATGATAATGCCGGTGAAATGAATCCGGGGTCCACCACCGAAAGTTACCCAGCATTTGCTCATATTGGGTTGAGGGAAAACCCTGGAAAAAACCTCAACCAGGTAACTTGCCCCAACCGGGAATCGAACCCGGGCCACCTGGTTTCGCGGCTAGACTCGCTAACCGTTACTCCACAGGTGTGGACCTGTCGATGTTTACACGAGAACTTCAGTGACTACGGGACGTGAGACGAGTTGCGGGGTCGTAAGAATTATATTGTTCGGGTCGCGTGTTACAGATTGTATGGACCAAAGAAATTAAGGCTGCTTTAGATGAAGGCGGTATTATTTGAAGCAAGAATGGAACCGATTTCATTAAGTCGAGCAGAATTCTTTGAAGTCTTTCGCATCCTACAATTATATGTATTGTATTTAATTATACTGCAAATAATAATAATTATTGATATGCACTGGTAGTGCATTATAAATGACAATAACTGATTTTTCTGTTCTTTCTACATCTTTTTCTAATGGAAGAAGAGACCTTCCCTTTCTTTATCTCTACAGAATTTCATCCTGCTTTGAGAAATATAGGCCTAAACTTAAGAAGATCGTTCCTTGTTTGGAGGAGTTTCCATATTTTGTCACAATTCCACTCTCACATTGTAAATTAAATTACAGATTTGGTTGTATTGAAGTGAAACTTTAATTCACTGCACAGTATATTTGCTGTTATAACTAAATTAATCAGTAATAAAATATAGAATGCCTGCACAAATTACAAACACGCAACACAACTGCAACCAAGACCTACTGATCATACACAGATTGACCCACAGATGACAGATCATACGCAGACTGATAGACTGTTCTTCTACGGTGAAAATACAATGTATGACTATGACTAACAGGCAGTTCATGAAAACGCCACCGGTAACGTGAGCTGAAACGGGTAGTACGTACATCCAATACTGAACAAAAGAAAAAAAAAACAATTTTTAAAGTCATTTACATACGCCTACTGTACTGTATTATGAATAAAAACTCGTTTGTTACGTACATGCGAGTAACGTCTTTTTACATTACTGGATCCGACCTTGTCGCTTTAAGATTACAGCATCAAAAACCACATAGAGCTCTCACCCTCCGTACTGTTATGCGCGACCGTCAACTTAGGTTGGATGACTTGCTAAACGGATGGCTACTACGTTCGACTCCCGCTCACACTTATCAGGATTTCTGACACCACCATTACGCTCAATAATGGTAAAGAAACGATTTTACTGGAAGAGCTGGGGCTCTCAGGATATTATGGAAAAACTACATGGTTACTGAACTTAGGTTCTAGACTGAATTAGTTGTGAATGAAACTATACTTTATTTATTAAATATTTAAAAAAATATGTACACAACGAGTTACTTACTTGTCGGAGATGACGCCATGACAGTGTACTGTCTTCTACTTCTTCTTTACCAAAAACTCACTGTATCACTGTCTACCGCCAATCTTCTCAGCATTACATTTTATGTTCTCTTATCGGTTTCCCGGCCGGGGTACTATCCAGACTATCCACCAGGTGAGATGGGCTTAAAACCCCTTTTGATTATACTTGCTTAAAGATTTCGTCTTAATCAAACATCTGTTACAATTAATTCGATTCAGTGCAATACGGTGATAAATCGCTTTAATGAGATTACGCGTAAGAAAAGAGTTCGAACAATGAGTGATTTAATTTAGCCAATTAAAGTGCATGCTTTGTTCTACTGGACCAATGCGATTAGTCCAGCAGTGATTCGTGGCGTAAGAATACTTTTATTGTAGGCAGTGATTTACCGCACGCGCAACAAAACTCTTTAACGCTGGCTAAGCATCTATTTACTTCACAAGCTGGAATTGTATTACATTTGTGCTTTTAAGGCCATGTATTCCGCTGACACTTTCCTGGTCAGTTTCAAATTTAATACTCCACAGGAAATCATACTACAGGGCGTTCTTAAGCTCTGGGGGATAACAGTACTATCCGGATTGCTCTCGGCCCATATAGTCCGGATAATCGGGACTCTACATAATAATAGTAAAAGTAAATACAATTGTAATAATCCAGTCCAGTATTAGAACTCCTCGGTCTGTTACGATTCCAATTCATCACAGCCATAGACGTTCCACACTTCTTTGGCCAGAAGGAACATTTAAATGACCATCTTCTTTGGTATCCTCTTGTTGTGCATTCGGAGAACATTTTTTTCCAGAATTTCCTATACTGATATACTTAAATAGGCCTACTGTAATACAAGTTAGAGATGGGTAAAAAATAACACAACAGTTATTTTGGAACTGTTCCGGTTTCGGAACTGTTGCAAAAATGAACAGTAGATCGGAACCCCCTGTTCCGAAATAACACTGTTCCGACTCCGATCTGCTCATTTGTCCAGCTGTTGCGGGCCCGCAGTACTGCGTTGCGCAAGGCATGTTCCGGCTCCGAGACAACAGAGAACAGTCGGAACCCGTTCCGTTGAACCATGACAGCTCCGGCTACACTGTTCTCGTCGTTCTTTATGTAGTACTTAGAACAGGTTGGAACTTGGAACTCTCACGTGGAAGGATGAGGAAGCAAGGAAATTGAAATCTCTGTAGTGTGATCATAAGTAATGACACAGAGCGAGGTGCGATGCGAAGTTTAAAGTACTACACTTTGGTACAGAGCGTTTCTAATATTTTACTAAGTGTGGGGTTTCAGGTTTCACTAATGCTAATATATCAATATATACAGTAGTTATATATTTTTATTATGTATGAACTTTTATTACTATTATTATTATTATTATTATTATTATTATTATTATTATTATTATTATTATTATTATAGCTAAGCATTAAACAAAGTAAAAATAAAAATTAATGATTTTAATTTTTTTTAATACGTAACACGGAGAACAAAAATTACATACTACACGTTTTAAATGACACGTTAAATTTTTCAGTTGGTTATACTGGTGACAGACTACAATCACTAATCGCGATTATCGACCTAATCGCGATCGGGTTTGTAGTATGTCACCGTCCCGATCGCGATCAGGAGCTTAATCCTGTTTCCAGAACAAGATAATCGCGCTGAGGCACGGCCCAGTGGACGAAAGTAACATTTTAGTAGACTTTAGTTTCGAATCACCTTGATTTATATTATTTAGGAAGTCGTGATAGCTTCTGCTGTGAAATTTTGTTACCCTTTCCATTGTATTATACGAAATAGAAACGAAAATGAATTTGGCTACTATTAGACGTAGTGGAGAAATTTAATGCAGATGTGAGAAAAGTAAAAAAAAAAAAATTATATTAACAAATGACAGACGAATTATTCATATATATATATATATATATATATATATATATATATATAGAGAGAGAGAGAGAGAGAGAGAGAGAGCAATAGAAGGCTGCTGAAAGATGTTTCATTTCAATAAATAATGGATTACAAACTGGAACTGGTTTCTTTTTCAGATTTTCAATTTCATTCTCCATTACGACGCTATCGTTGAGGTTAAGGTTGATTTTTAAAAATTTTTATTACAAAATAATATAAATTTTTGGCATGATATAAATTTTATACGTTATAAAATCCTTTTTCAAAATAATATAAATAGTAATGGTATAAATTGTATCAGATTACATTGTAAAGAATATAACAATTTTAACAAATAAATTCCCATATCAAGCTGCAAGAAACAACAACAAAAAAGGGTAAAAAACAATGAACAAACATCAAAAGAAAGTATGAACTTTAGATGTTGTCCAGGAGGGAAACAAACATATACGTATGTACGTAGAGAAAATTCTTTCCTCTATGGTAATTCAGCTGTTGACCAGACGGGACGTAGTGTGGCACCACATTTTCGGTAATCGTGATCGGGCCTGATCGCGATAAGTGCTAATCGCGATTAGTACTGTAGTCTGTCACCAGTATTACCGTATCTACATGACTTTATATACCAATTAGTGTTGCATTCTGACCTTGTATTCAACAGCTGTTTATTTACTAAACATGAAGCTTCTGTCCGCATACACAGCCAGTTTCCAAACCGATTAGAATGTGCATTGGAATGTCATCTATTGAGAAGCATGTGTGCTATGATGTCATGCAGATAACGTATTTTAAGAGGAGTCCGAGCGATGAGTGCTCCGACGTATGTTCGAGCTGCTTGGGGAAGAGGGAGGGTACTGTACCGCCCTTTGAACGACTCCTCAAATGGAGCGAGAGTCAAAGAGATAACTCGCATCAGTGAACGATTCAGACACATCTCAACTTGTATATTTTAAACTGTTATTTCGGAACTGTTGTTTGGAACATAGTATTTTTCCGGAACCGGAACAATCGGAACTGTTCCGGGAAAAGAACAACTTCGCCCATCACTAATACTCTAAATAATGAGTTCTATGGCTCCTGTTAATTAATATACTACCTTACCTTCCACCCTGTATTTAAGTATGACTATTAATATTACTATTTTTGTCATTGTTTCATTGTGTATTTCACTTCTGGTAGTGTGGAAGAGTAGGCCTAATGGCCTGAACTCTACCAGAATAATAAATAAATAAATAAATTAAATAAATAAGTGAATAAGTAAATAAATAAGTAAATAAATAAGTGGACGTGGTGGGGACATTGCTTTCTTTGAAGAGCAGTAATAATGTTTCCCTACGTACTGTACCATGCCAAAAGCTTTCCCACAATCAATAAGAGCTAGATTAATTTTAAGATTGAATTATTTTCTTGCACGTTTAGTGCAAACTATCAATCTGCGCATGAACTTTCTTTCTGGAACGCATTCTGTCCTTCACCTAAAATAACTGTTCATAAAACATTTAAAGTCTTATTTTAATAATATTGGTATACATTTTATATAATGTATAGAACAAACACAAATTAGCGGGGGAGGAATGCTTCATCGATGATGACATGACACTCCAGGAAAGGAGTATACAAACCCAACTACGTAATCTAGCTACCGAAGAGAGAAACAAAGGCAACAACGTCAAGGTGGGATATCAGAAAATACTGATAAATGATAGATGGATACGTTGGAACGAGCTGCCCCAGGCAAAAAACCCGCCGCAACCACGGAACCTGCCCCAACCAAAAAACGCGCAGCGGCCACAACAACAAATCAGCATCCCAGGAACAAGCACTATGCAACAAACAACAACTTAGAACCACCAAGAGCGCCAACGGAATCTCACAACACACCAGCCCAGACACCACACCAACGTACCACCAGACAAGAATTCAGAATAGCCACACTAAACGTGAACACACTCAGGACAGAAGAAAGAGAAGAGGAGCTAAACTATGCTCTAAAAAACATTAACTGCGATATCCTGGGCCTCTGCGAGATCAGAAGAATGGGGGAAACTATAATCGAAAAGAATAACGGCGACCTCTTCTGCTACATCGGGCAGACCAAAGGACAGAAAGGAGTGGGATTCCTGATAAAGAAACACATCAAACCCATGGTGAAGGAAATCATAGGGGTTTCAGAGAGAATAATAGTTCTAAAGATAAAGACAGCGACATGCGATGTAACTATGATACAAATATATGCACCCACAGAGAACCATAGTGACGAAGACAGCGAAGACTTCTACAGACTGCTAGAAGACACAATTGAGAGACACAGATCACACAGGAACTTCATATTAGGCGACTTCAACAGCAAAGTAGGGAACAAACTCCACGCACAAGAGGACCCAGTTGGGCCGTACGGCTACGGGACAAGGAACGCAAGAGGAGAACGACTGGTACAATTCGCCACAGAACAGAGAATGGTGATACTAAACACGTTCTTCAGAAAGCGTAGCGAAGCAAGGTGGACCTGGAGACACCCCAACGGCACGACAAAAAACGAACTGGACTACATACTAACCGACAGCCTAGCAGGTGCGAGGGACATACAAGTCGTACCAAACCTGAAATTCTCGACGGATCACAGAATGGTACGTGCCACAGTGAATATAAAGAGAAACAGAAGACATTTTGGGAATACAATAGCGAGCACAATTGACAGCTTAGATAGGCACACTTTCGGCCTTGCACTACAGGAACGACTACAAGAAATGGACCTATCCTCCCAGCGCGACCCACAGGATCTATACAACTCCATCGAAGAGGCCCTTACCCAAGCATCAATCACAGCCAGGAGAACAAATGGAACTAGAGAAAACAGTTCCAAGCTCAGCCCGTTAACAATTGCATTAATTGAACAAAGGAAGAGATTATATCCAAGCAGGGATGAAAACGAGGACAATAAAAACCAGTACGCAGAGATTGATAAGCAAACAAAAAGGGCGATCAGAAGGGACGTACGTGAACACAACACAGAGGCAGTAAGAACAATACTGGAATCATCCAAATCAACAAGACAAGCAAGAAAACAGAGAGGAAGTGGGAAGCAATGGCTCTTGGGAGCACGGGGACCCAGAGGCAACCGTCTAACAGAAAGAGAAGACATTGTGACGGCAGCCACAAACTACTACAGATCACTATACACCAGCTCCAAACAGGAAGCGAATCCAAGCGACAGTATTCAGATGAACAACGTAGACGACATCGAGGTCCCACCAATACTTCAAAGCGAGGTCAGGACAGCGATAGGGGAACTCAAACCCGGAAAAGCGCCCGGAGAAGACAACATCCACAACGAACACCTGAAACTCGGTCACGACTCCTTGCTAACACCGCTCACCGCAGTCTTCAACGAAATACTCAAATCGGAGACAGTACCCCACCAATGGAAGACAAGCAAAATTATTCTACTCCACAAAAAAGGTGCCAAGGACGACCTGAACAACTACCGTCCAATCAGCCTGATGTCAAATGTCTACAAGCTGTTCTCTAAGATAATCACAAGGAGACTCACGAAAGTACTGGATGACAACCAAGCTCCAGACCAGGCAGGATTTCGCTCAGGTTACAGCACGGTGGATCATCTACAGACAATCAACCAGGTCATAGAAAAAACGGACGAATTCAATATTCCCCTCTATCTTGCATTTATAGATTTCAAGAAAGCATTTGACTCGGTAGAACACTCCTGTGTATTACAGGCGCTGAGCAACCAGGGAGTCGAGCACAAATATATCAACATCCTAACTAAGCTCTACGGAGACTCGCACGCCATCGTGATGACAGAACGAGAAGGACAAATATTCAGAATAGGAAGAGGAGTCCGACAAGGGGATCCGATCTCACCAAAGCTGTTTACTAGCCTCCTGGAAGACATATTCCGTAAGCTAAAGTGGAAGAAAAGACATGGAATCAATATAAACGGATATCGGCTGACGAACCTAAGATTCGCGGACGACATCGTACTCTTCGCTAAAAACGCCACCGACCTACAAGAGATGATACAGGAACTAAGCGATTGCAGCGCACACGCAGGCCTAAGCATGAACATGGAAAAAACCCAAGTCATGACGAACAGCCAACCACAACCCATCCAAGTCAACGCAACCAGTTTACAGTACGTGGAAGATTACATCTATCTGGGCCAATTGGTCGGATTCAAAAGCTGCATGACGAGAGAACTAAAAAGAAGAATTGCATCAGCATGGAGAGCTTTCTGGTCACTGCAATTCATACTCCTTGACAAGAAACTGAACCGCAAACTAAAGCTGGAGGTGCTGCAATCCTGTATCTTCCCAACCTTACTGTACGGCTGTCAGACCTGGAAACTGACCGTGAACCAGAAGACACAGATTCAGATCTGCCAGCGCAAAATGGAGAGGAAAATCCTAGGACTCTCCCTCAGAGACAAGATTTCCAACACCAGACTAAAGCAGATGACAAACACCAGAGACATGGCACACCAAGGGGAACGCCTGAAATGGAAATGGGGAGGCCACGTGTCGAGACTCCAAGGCTGCAGATGGGCGCATATTTCCACCACGTGGGATCCACGCATCGGGAGGCGAAACCGAGGAAGACCTGGGACCAGATGGGCGGACTTCTTCAAGAGCCTAGCTGGACCCCTGTGGTCCAGAACAGCCAAGAACCGAGAAGAATGGAGATCGCTACAGTTTGCCAGTATCGAGTGAGAGTGCAAGTGTACACACACAAACGACGAACAAAACTTATATAGAACAGAATCTACCGTCATGCGGATTAGCTCACCGCATGATCTCTAAAGAGCTCCCCTTTTAGGAGGCCATAGCCCTTCACGGGAAATCCAAAGGCTATTTCATTCATTCATTCATTTAACAAAATATTCCACTCTTGTTGCTGCAATCTTTTGTATCACCTTCAAAATAATAATCATAATGGAAATTTTAATACGCTGGTGGCTAAAATGGAACTTCTGTAGGAAATTGCTACCCAACATTTCCTCGTCTCATAAATTTTCCCGCTTAGCTAACAGATATCTTTGTACATCAACGTTTTAGTGAGGCTGGAAACATCTCTGTATATAGTCTCGTGTAAAGACAGAGGCTTGTAGGAGACAAAGTAGGAAAGGTGAAATAGAAAAATTAGGCGCAATAGTTCTTTAAAATGACGTAGCATTGAGAGAGCGTGAGAAGGAAATGAGCATTACTTATTTAAACTTGGAATTGTAAATTTTAAATAGGAGTTATTGATTTGTCTGTTTTCTATTTGCTAGTTGAACCGATATAAATTTATTATATAGATACTGTATATATGGATTTGAGGGAGGTGGGATATGATGATAGAGACTGGATTAATCTTGCACAGGATAGAGACTGATGGCAGGCTTATGTGAGGGCGGCAATGAATCTGCGGGTTCCTTAAAAGCCATTTGTAAGTAAGTAAGTAAGTAAGGAAGTAAGTAAGTAAGTAAGTAAGTAAGTAAGTAAGTAAGATACTGAATATTTCAGTTTAAAAATAATAAATGATAAATAGATCACATATTCATTATAAGAGGTCTCGCCACCCTCATTGAATATTATCACGTCTACTATGAAGTAGTCAGTGTGTATTATCACCATTAATTCGAGAAAAATTCGTTCAGGCACCGGGAATCGAACCCGGGACCTCTCAACATTACAATGAGAAGAGTTCGACCGGCAACGTGAATCCTGTCCCGGCAGGGCTCAGTCGGAAAGAGCGCTCAGCGCGCATAGCTGAGAGGTCCTGGGTTCGATTCCCGGTGCCCGAACGAATTTTTCTCGAATTAATGGTGATAGAAGATAAAGTTTAGACAATATTTTGAAGAAATTCTAAAAATGTTATTGTTTTTAATCAAATCAATTTTATGTTTGCTGAAAGACGATCGTGTTTATGAGATGCGTCTTTTCGTGAGAAAATAAATGTGTTTCAAAGGATAGGAAACCACACTAATCTCTCAGAGTCTCAGCGGTTTAACTTCTCTGTTTGCCACAAGAATTGGTTGTTTTATAATTATTCAATTTTTTTAGTTATTTTGCACATTCAATGTATGTAAACTTCTTGAATATAAAACCACAAAAGCGCTTTGTAAACTCCTGATGTTTGAATTTAATTAAATAACGGTTAGAAATTATCAGTAAGTAGACATCGATTTAATTGAAATCCGATATTAAGCTGTGCATCACATTAGGTGCAAGGTATTCTTCAAACAAGATCAGCAATTCTCTTAGAAGGTTTTTGCTCGCACACAACTACATGTTCCGCTACTAGGCCTTATAATTTCTGTTCGTAACAATGTAAATCATAGCTAAACACATCTTGGGGCCAAAATAATAATAGATAGTGAAACGATTGACATATCTTAATACATAAGATATAACATGGTATTTAAATTGATTGTTTTTTTAACATGGTTAGCATATTAGAAAAGAAATACAGAAAGAAGACTGTAACGAATATATATGAAATAATGATTCTGTGTTCGTTATTATACCATTACAAATCATGAACACTAAGGGTCTATTTCTAAAACGAGGTCTAGACCACCGTCATGGCTTTCGTGTTTAGATTTATAAAACGAGGTCTTTTTCATTTTTCTGAGCCACGGTTCGAATCCATGGTCAGAAACAGAGACCGCGGCTGGGCTATGTTTAAAGTCACAGCTTCATGTAGGAGTATACAAGATGGATAATTATGAAAGAAAAATTTGTGTCTACGAGCATTAAATCCCCGGAATAGAGTGATGAGAGACAGGAATAAACCTTTATAACGACGATAATTTCAGGCGAATATTTCGATTTTGAAAGGAATCAACGCAAAATTTAGCAAGAATGCTAAATAATAATCTGCAATGAAATGCAGTGCGGCGGGTTGACAAATTTATTACATCTTCTTGTTGCTTTGAGGGAAGTAAGTAAGATGTAATATTTTATATTAATTATACCTTTATACCTATAAGATGATATAACTTAATTCTTAGTGTTTACAGTAGTTTTAAGCATTTTATTTAATACCCGAAATTGATGTGGGCCGACTAGAATATGAAGCAAACGTGACTTTTTCTTCTTATTGTACATTTTATTCTACTGAGGCTTTCCACGTAGTAGTAGTAGATGTGAAAATAGAACCATACTACATTTTAGTTTTAATTTAAATTTTAATCCAATTAATATTAAAATTTAGATTATTAATAATATAGAACTGGGTTTTCAGGTAGTTAATGTTAGTAGTAGTTACGAACAAAGTATAAACTACAACAACATAAACGCTCGACTTGTGCTAATTATTTGGTCAATATTATTTCATTTTCGTTCTGGCACCTAAAAATCCGTTTCCTATTAGGCCTAACTACTAAGTAGTGTTAGTATTTTAAACGCAAATATTTTGTAAATTAATAATAACATAGAGTCATATAACAATAACTTAGCAGAGAACAAAAGAATGTAGCCTACTCAAATTCAATAAAAATGTTAATCCCGATGATCATTTCTTTCTAATATCGACTGTTTATCAGAAATAAAAATTGATTCTTAGCTGCGTTGTCATATATAAAAAAAACCACGGACCTCGATTTCTTTTCAAACTGCGTCCCGACTTCGCTTTAGAAATCGCATAAGAATTGAGACCTCGAGAGTGGTTTAAAAAGTCGAGGTTTGAAACCACGATTTCGTCCGAGTTTTAGAAATCGACCGTAAGAAACTGTTGTCTTGTTAAGTTAAATATAATTTTCAGGATTATTTAATAAAAAATTGTGGGTTATGTATTATTGCACAGATACGGCACATTGGGTGATATAACCTCGGGAATTGCGAGCGTCGTTAAATAAAACATAATTTAATTTAGTTACTGCATAGAAAAGATATCGAGCAAATGAAAATGTTGCTTAGTATCGGTGATGATAAGCACTTATGAAAGAAATGTATAAGAGTGCAATTTTTACTTGGAGTGATTATCTGGTTGAAATTTTTTCCCCAATTTGTCAGGTAATCCCACAGCGAATCCTCGTCCTAATATCGCCAAATACCATCTTGCTAATTGTTAGGCCCCAGGGCTAAAGAAAGCCCTGTAGCATGATTTCCTCTGGAGTATTAAATTTGAAACAGGAACAGTGTCAGCGGAATACACGGTCTTAAGATGCTAGCCAGCGTTATAGAGTCTTGTCGGGCGTGTAGTAAATCACTGCCTACAATGAAAGTATTCTTACACCACAGATCATTGCTGGACTAATCGCATTGGTCCAGTAGAACAAAGCATGCATTTTAATTGGTTAAAATTATATCACGCATTGTTCGAACTCTTTTCTTCCGCGTAGTCTCATTATAGCGCCTTATCACTATAATGCACATAATCAAATTAAATGTACGAGATGTTTGATTAAGACGACATCTGTAAGTACGTGAAATCAAAATTACTTTTAAGCCCATCTCACCTGGTGGATGGCATGGTCGGTACCCCGGGCGGGAAACGGATAACGAATCATAAAAAGTGTTGGTGAGGAGATTCTGCGGTTAGTTGAGACTGACGGAGGGTGTTAATCGGGTCTTTTTGGTAAAGAAGAGACGGTAGCGTGATGGTGTCGGCGGCAGCAAACGAAATTCCTTTAAGTAACTTTGTTTGTACATTTTGTAAATATATAATAAATCAAGTAGAGTATACAATATTGCAATAATTTCGACTAAGTTTAGTAATCATGTAGTTATCCTTTAGTATCCTGAGAGCTCCAGCTCTTCCACCAAAATACTTTTCCATTGTTGAGTAAAATGGTGGTGTCAGAAATTCTGATAAATAGGAGCAGAAGTCGAACGCAGTAGCCATCCGGCTAGCAAATAGTGCGACCTAAGTGACGGTCGCATAAACTAATCACCAATTTCATCGACGCTAAATAACCTAGTGGTTGATAGAACATCGTCAAATAATCAACTAAGGAAAAAATCTAGCTGAAATCTTTATGGCTAAGCCTAAATGAATGGTTGAATGATCGCGGAAAATAAGGTTCGGACCAGCAAATGAAATGCAAGTAATGAATTCTGAGGAGTCGAAATGGATAACTATGTCTATATCTTGTGCATTTTTAAGGTGGTGGTGGTGGTGGTGGTGGTGGTGGTGGTGGTGGTGGTGTGGTGGTGGTGGTGGTGGTGGTGGTTGTGGTGGTGATAATCATTTTAAAGTACGTAGCTGTGGCGTAGTGTGAGATCTGCTACAACAAAGAATTCGATCACACATTCAGTGTTCAGAGAGCAATTATCTTGTAAATTATAATATACCAAAACTAGTTTAAAAAGTGTTTTTTTGCTTTCTTTATAATGATGACTCAGATGATAGAGGAGGGAAAATAATACAATTTACTAATCAATAGGCTATATCTTTCTAGATTTTGAGAAGTCATTTGGTAGAGTGGAGGGAAATAAAATGTGGCAGATTATGAAATATAGAGCATTCTCTAAACGCATGATCAAAGCAACACAAAGTTTGTATGATGAAACATGATTACACATCGAAATGAGAGTTAAAGTAAGTAGTATTAATAGTAGTATTTATTTATTTAACCTGATAGGATAAGGCCGTCAGGTCTTCTCCGCCCCTCTACCAGGGGATTACAACGACAATATGGAGAATTAAATTACAATTAATATTAAATTTACAATTATAATTACAATAAAAGTCAAAGTACGAAAAGACTACCTGATTAACGAAACCTAGACAATTTATTATAGAAGTAAAGAACAAGGAATATATATATATATATATATATATATATATATATAGTATTTACTGGATTACAAATTTAACCTAGAATAACAAAATTGTATAGCGATGAAATTACCCGATATTGAAATATTTTGTGGTAGATTAAGAGAACTATTTACAAGAAGCCATGTCTGAACGAGTCTCAATTACTGACCAAGTGCCTAGTAAGTTTGCGTTTGAATTCAATTTTATTTTGACAGTCCCTAATGCTAGTAGATAGCGAATTCCAGTCTTGACAGACTATTGTGAAAGAGGATGAGAATGAAGAGGTGCAATGGGATGGTATTGTTAGTATTGTTTCATGGGAGAGCGAGTGTTCAGATTATGGTAGGAAGAAAGGTAAGTGAAGCGAGACGACAGGTACGAAGGAATAGTAGAGTTCAATATTTCGAAGAGAAGGAAACGTGAATGAAAATTTCTTTTCTTATCTAGTTTAAGCAACCTATTGCTTCCAGGAATGGGGTAATATGATCATATTTGCGCACATCGCTTACAAAACTTACACACAAATTATGAGCACGTTGAAATTTCGTTTTGTTGTCGCTGGAAAGGTCAGTGGTAAAATGTCAGCATAGGCCTAGTCAAAATAGGGAAATACAAGCGTCTGCACAAGGGATTTTTTTAAACAGGAGTGAAGATGAACATTTATCATTTTTAGCACATGGATAATAGAACATACTTTTCTGCAGGTTTCTGTTATTTGAATGTGCCAGTTATTATCCATGTAAATGCCAAATTTTCTTTATTGAAGAACTGAAAGGGATTTGCACTGTTCTTGCTTTAACAGGGGAAACGTCGAGGTGTTGTACACGGTCGGTTTACCGTTTGTATCCTAAAATAATTGATTGTCTTTACAGGATTGATTTTAAGGTGGAGTTTCTTTGTTCATGTCACAATCGAGTCAATGTCTTCGTTCAGTTAGTCTATAGCGTCGTTTACTCAGTCTAAGCGGGAAGAGATGTAGCATTGAAGGTTGTCAACATACAAGTGATAAGTACAATGTTTAGGCTACAAGTGATGTAATATCTTTGACATTTATTGTGAACAACAATGGTCCGAGTACCGATCCCTATGGTATACTTGAAGTTATGTTAAGCTAGGAGGAACTTCGATTCCAGGATACAACACATTGTTGTCTTTCCCGTAAGTAGGATTCGAACCAACTCACAGCAGTCTCTGACAAATACAAATTTCTCAATTGATTGCAGCAGGTCTCTCACTGCTTTTAATTTGCATATTGATGACGCTATCAGAATCTGGATCTAAATTACCCACTATTACAATTATTATTCTTTCAATTGCAAGATCCCAATATCTCTACTGTCGGAGTTATTTTGCTCCCAAAATAACATTACGTTTCCTTCCCCATAGCATTCTTCTTTCAACAAGTTTCTTGATTGACAAGTATTGAGAGCTGAATTACCCTTCGTACTTAATCAGTACTGTATGCGCTTCCTGCATAATTTTGTGGATTATAATGATTATTATTCCGAAATAACAGTTTGGTGCAATTTTAGGCTACGGTACATATTTCAAGTAATCCCATTTTGTTACAGAAGTAAATAGTGGTGTTATACAAGGCGAGTCAATGAAACGGGCGATTTTCAGAGTCTTGTCTTTTCGGCTGTTGTCGGGTATTTTAATTGTTACATGCAACAATATATTCTTCATTCCATAGCATTTGTTTATAATGGATCGTTGGACGGGCGAAAAACGTGATTTTGCTATTAAGGCATATTAAAAAAATAATGATAGTTTCATTGCTGCACAACGACTATTTCGACGTCCTTACAATATCCATCACAATTATCCGATAACATCAGTGCATGCAATAAAAATCTGGATTCAGTACTTGAAAGTATTTATTTCAGCGTTAAAGAAGAAGTCTCCAGGTAAGCAAAGATCGACCTGGTAAGAGTTGCTATGATCCGTGGTCCTAAACTTTCTGCCCGTTGTCATGCAATTTCACTTGGCTTGTCAAACACCAGTATACGAAGAATTCTTCGTAAGGAGTTACACATGCATCCATACAAAATTAAAGTAGTACAGACATTAAACGATGCTGATAAAGTAAACTGCATGACTTTTTCCCAACAATTCTTGGATCTAAATGTTAACGAAGACATTATTCACAATATGCTGACGAGTAGGGCTAAGAATTGTAAGCCGTTACATTGCGTTTCATGCACCTCTGACTTTAGGTACCAGTACGTAATTGCGTTGGGGTGGGGGATTTCAGTGTGTGTCGTTCAGCAGTGAACTTTAGTTTATCGAATACTGCTATTCGTAACAGGCAACATTCAACGTCCTGTAAAGAAGAATAATAGCAATATGCCGAGGACGAAATTTGTGACTTAATTTTAAATGAGGAAATTTGTAATAATGATACAGATTTTGAGATGAATAATGCTTGTGTAAAACATTTCAAATGAGACAGGGAGATCAAAATCCCACTAACTCCAATTTTTAACAAAATTGAGTTATGGGCTGGATGGTGCTTTTTAGTTTGTCCCGCATGCGTGGAAGGCAAGAATACACTAATATCGACATTCATCTGCATTCTGGGGGCTGTTTTAAAACTCTTGGAAGTCAGAACTCCACTTACTCCATGGAATAAGAGAGTTTTTACATTCCAAGCTTACTTTCCCGGTAGGTAGCAACACTATCGCTCAACCAGCTGAGTAAAGTGATACGGTATTGAGAATGTCAGAAAAATCTATGAAATCCATGTAAGTAAGACTATTAAAGGCACAATATCGAGTCGATTTAACTTCCAGAAACCAAAACAGATGCATAATTCCCCAGTTAACTGAAGTACAGTAGTGGAAAAAAAAAAAAAAACTGGACGGATCCTTGTAGCTGATTTCAGAGTCACAGATTCAAATTTTGCTAGTCACAAAACACATCCATCTTGTATAATTAATTGTAACAGTGAAATTTATTGCATTTGTTCGATTCTTACCGTCTTTTGTTTCCTTCAGTGCCTCAAAATTACAGACGAAAAACTTTGAGAGTTTTATTTTTATCTGGCATCAATATTATATTTCTACCTCTATTCGGCAAAGATAACTGCGTATTTTTACATTAAGAATCAGTACATAACACTGGCTTCACTATCCATATTGAAATTGCTACAGTTTGACACAATACACAGCACAGGATTCTTTTGTAACAGCTACAAGAGTCGGTCCGGTTCTTTGCCACTACTGTACAATTCAGCATTGCTATTGAAAGAAGAAAGCAAAAGGACTTGCAAAATTTAGTGCAGTTTATTTCTGAGGAAAGTAGGATGAATTTCCAAACTCTGTTTGCGGAGAGTAATAATCTAGAATCTAGATGCACAGGAAGAACATGAGAGTGAGAGAAAAAAAAAACAGAATCTGTAACATGAATCAGACTGTGTTAATATTTTAATATAGTTTGTGGTTTTATTTGTGTATTTTGTTGTGCTTCATGACAATTTGTGATTTCTGTCTCATATATTTGAAATTTAAAAAAAATGTAGCAATGTTAATCTTAATAATAAACTTCCATTTTCTCGTATATCCAATGTTTCATAAGGGAATTATGATATACTTATCTTTTTTTTTCACATGGCTCATATTTATTCACTTTTCTTATTCCTACACTGTGGAAGTCAGAAAACCACTAACTCCAGCAGTGTTTATTTCAAATTGTAGCGTAAGATAATGTAAAAATTTAGGTTTTGAAGTATTTAATTGATAAATAATGTCATTTTACACAATATTAATAGACAAATGTATAATATTTAAGGATAGTAAGAGAAATAATAAGTTTTTTTTCTCTCTCCTGTAAAATTTGGTTTATTGGAGTTAGGGAGTTTTTCATTTCCCTGTCTCAAATATTTCCCCATTGTTTCTGCAGAAGTGGAACGAAGTTTCTCTAGACTGTGTTTTCTAGCAACAGACAATCATTATCCTTTAAAAACATAAAAAATGTGGTTTGTTATTCACTACAACAATATATGAAATAAAAATTATGTACAACAAAAACGTAATATATCATCATATTAACATACCGGTAGTGAAATAATAAGGCTGATAGTTGTCAATGTTATATTAGGTGTATTTTCTACAGACAGAAAATAAAATGTCTTTAAAATAATGCAATTTTTCTTTAACAAAGAAAAGTATGACTTTAAATTTTTCTTTAGCAGATAGTTGTGTTTCGAAGTCAAAGGAGTGGCTTTCAACCACGCAAATGCTGACGACTAACTTACCGTGATGATAAGCATGAGTTCATACGAACGAAAGACACTGCGTTAGCTCCACCCCAACTTTGAGACGTACTCAACGTTAGAGGCCCACGAAGCGCACTGGTAGTATAACGGCATATATTTCTCAGGCTACTGATGAGTGATGAAGCTCATTTTCATCTCTATGGATACGTCAATAAACAAAACTTTCGATACTGGTCATCAACTAACTCTTATGAAATGCATGAGGAACCATTACACAGTCTCAAAGTTAGAGTTTGGTGTGCAATAGTGTCATTTGGTATCATCGCTCCTTATATCTTTGAGGACGATAATGGGATATCTGTTACTGTAACATCACAGATATGTTCGAATGATTCAAGAATTTTTGTCTCCACAAATTTCCAATAATTCTCTCATCAATAGAGAAATGTGGTTTCAACAGGGTGGTGCGATCAGTCACACGGCTAGACTTAGACTTGAAGAATGTGTGCAACGAATTGGGTCCCACCTGCGGGATGTAGAGTTAAGAAAATAAGAGTTTCGTGAGGTACAAATAAATGCTATTGTGTATACTTTAAATATAAAGTGAAATTTTCGTTTTAAAGTAAGCAGTGCAATAATTATTAAAGTTTTAAAATCACCCGTTTCATTGGCTCACCTTGTACTTCATGAACATACAGTATTTCGACACGAATATAATTTATTGTTATTATTATTATTTTTATTATTATTATTACTATTATTATTACGATTATTATTATTATCCGTAAGGTAGTGTGCTTGCTTTAGGCTACATCGATCTAAGTGAAGTTTTAGTCTCTCCCCTTGAGGATTAATTCCTAACTACTCTCTGACTATGCTAAGGTTCTCTGTACCTCCATATTTCGAGCAGACTCGTCTCCCGTTCAGCTCCTTCCGCGCAACGTCAGCCGGCGATCGAAGTTTGTTGTAGAATTATAATGGAATGGATATCGGACGGAATGATGATATCTAATGTGCGGAAACGGGTGAACCCCGAGAAAAACCCTAATTGCGACTTTGTTTGCGTCAAGTGTCCCAGGCCTGACAGGAATTATGAGCAGAATTTATGTAGTAGTTAGGAGGAAACTCTGTAAACAGAGAGGTCGATAAGCAGAGAGGCAGATTACATATCAATGATTAATGTTTTAGTATGGAAGTTGCTGAAAACTGTTACTTTCGTAAAAATGTAAATATGTATTTGTGAAGCATCAGCATGTGAAGTGAATAAGCAAAATTAATATTATTTATTTTCTTCATATTTAGGACATGAGAATGCAACTAGATATTCGTATTATGTCAATTAGAATTGATTATATCGTTCTCAGTCAACTTCCTAAAAGTTTTTTGAGAAACATTGATAAAATTATCAGAAGTGTAATCAAGGAAATATTGTCCCTCCCAGATGGTACTCCGAATGCCATACTGTATGCATCGAAGAACGTAAGAGGTCTTGGAATTCTAAGAGCTGAATGGGAAGCCAGTATTTAACACTATAACATCTGTAGGCGACTGATACAGATGAATGATGCACATCTACATCACATGAGAAATTTAAAAGAGGAGAAGAAAACATCTTTCTCGCGCCTGAAGATTGCTCCAAACAGCATTACTCCTCAAACTACAGGAAAACATTCCAGAGAAGCTCTCAGAAAACAATTATTCCAGTCATGGTGCCAGCGTCCACATAAAGGCAAAGGTGTTTGTACATATGAAGAATGCCCCAAAGTCAACTTCTGGATCTCTCTAAAAAGTGTCTTTCGATCTCGGAATTCATCAATGCCATTAATATGTCTTGCAACGTCACCGGAGTGGCAGATCCTTCAGTGTTACCCGTTGTCGCCATCGTGGTTGTAGTGAGACTGAAACACTTGGCCACGTACTGGGGTTCTGTAGGAATGGGGAGTTATTGCGTAACAACAGACACCATTGAGCCCATACAACAATTGCCAACCTGCTAAGAAACAAAGAATGGAAGTACATGAGGAGATTCATTATGTGTCTGAAGATGACTCTCATAGTAGGGTGAATATAATTGCCATCAATAGAAAAGCCCAGAAAGCGATGGTCTTAGACCCTACGATATGATTTGAGGGAGACACGAATCAGGCACTGCAGATAAATGATGACAAGCGAGCTAAATATGTATCTTGTCTTCCATACCTCAGTGAAAAATATGAAATTTCGCTTTACAACTGGGATGTTACAGGCTTACTATTTGGGGCGAGGGGATGTTTACCAAAATTCACATGTAATATCCTTAAATCTTTTAAAATTCCCTTTTATGATGTTCAGAAGTTTGTGATGGAAATTCTGAAGGCCTCTTTTCAAATTCTACATTATCATTTATATGTCAACATATAAATGTTGTTTTGATGTACAATGCGAATAATTATTTTACTCGTTTCATTTTTCTTTATATTTTGTTTTTGTGATTACGGATCCCAGTGGTCAACCTTACTTGAGGACCGATGATTTTAAATAAATCTTAGCAGCATGTAATAATTACCTGTCTTGCTTCATAAAAATAGTTTTCGACAAACATGCTACATTTTATGAAGTCTTTTATATGAAACCCGACCGTCACTAATAGAAAGACATGAAACTTAGTGCTTAGTACTCGTCTCGGTTGTTAACATTCCATTTTTGTTGGTTATTTATCGCTATAACAACTACTAGGTTATTTAGCGTCGATGGAATTGGTGATAGCAAGATGGTATTTGATGAGATGCGGCCGAGGATTCGCTATGTGATTACCTGACATTCGTTAATACGAAATTTGGTGTTTGGTATGAACTTCGGGAAAAAACCCAGCTAGGTGACTAGACCAAGCGAGAATCGAACTCATGCTGGAGCGCAGTTCCGAATCACGCCTGTTGCCTGAGGTACGCCGCGCCGGTGACTCTGACACAGTTCTCCAATGTGACACCAGGTGATGCATACCAGCTTCATCGAATCCCTGTGCCCTGGAGGCGAATCAATGTTTCACAACATTCTGTAAATGTAGTTCCTTTCAGACTTTTCTTCAAATCTCTAATGTCATAGAGATAAAACTGAGTTTTAAGGCAAATGTAGTAGTCTTTTCCAGCAAAACCTTTTCAACTCGTCCTTTGTTGATCTGACAGTGTGAGCTCGAAAATTGTCATACAGTTAAATCATTCTCCTTGACAAGACGTTTGGTCTAAAATTCCCATAGGTTGTTGTGTATAGTTATGGCCATTCATTATTTGTCCACGCTCCAGAAATGTTACAAGTTATGGACGTTGATAATAAAAGAAAAAATTACAATATTGCTTTCTCTGCATTCACTTGAAAATTGAGTTTTTTATGACAGCAGGATGAAGGTCGCGCACAACCGGTTACGAAAAATAGAAATTATATATTGCTATTGAACGCCTGGCGCTATAATCTCTATGCAAAATTCTCCCATCTCGCGGAATATCTCAGGGTCGGTTTATCAAATATTCGAGTTGTTTCTCATTGTTTGTCGGCGGACGGTAAAGGCAGACCATATCGAACCATGCAGGAGTTACAGGAACCATTGCAAGGACGCGTTTATCATCGTGAAGGCCTACCACTTAAGTGATAATTCTTCCTTTCTCAGTATATTCTATCTATCTATCTATCTATCTATCTATCTATCTATCTATCTATCTATCTATCTATCTATCTATCTATCTATCTATCTATCTATCTATCTATCTATCTATCTATCTATCTATCTATCTATCTATCTATCTATCTATCTATCTGTCTGTCTGTCTGTCTGTCTGTCTGTCTGTCTGTCTGTCTGTCTGTCTGTCTGTCTGTCTGTCTGTCTGTCTGTCCGCCCGCCCGCCCGCCCGCCCGTCCGTCCGTCCGTCCGTCTGTCTGTCTGTCCGTCTCTCTATTCATCGATCCGTCCAACGATCAATCGATCAATCAATCAATCAATCAATCAATCAATCAATCAATCAATCAATCAATCAATCAATCAATCAATCAATCAATCAATCAATCAATCAATCAATCAATCAATCAATCAATCAATCAATCAATCAATCAATCATCCATCCATATATTGATTCATTCATACATCGATTCATTGATTCATTCATGTATGGATTGATTAATTAATTTTTGATTCAGTGATCTATTAATTGATTAATTCATTAATTGATTCATTCATAGATTGACTCATTCATTCATTCAGTCCACGTATTAGACTTAGATATCTTCAAGGGCAACAACTTGCTTCGTGAAAGTACAAACATAAGAGTTTCAGAGTAATTTCCTTTCTGTTAATAACACTCTATCTTTTTAATTTAAAAAATGACTTATTAATGAAATAATAATGCAGCCCTTTAGAGTAATTAAAAGGTATTATATACTGCATTAATAACTACTGTTTTAGAGGTATATTTTTTGAGTTTAAAATGTAAATATTACACTAGAATGTAGGCCTATGTAATTACTTGCTCTTCTCTTTAGTAAGTGATTGTAATTTATTTTATTCTTGCATTTCTTTACGCACCAGCTTTCATATTCTGCATTACACTTATTTCCCTTGTTGTTACCGGTGTCCATTTGCTCATTTATGTATCAGTTATGAAGATAAGTGTATTAAAGTGTCCAATCAATAATTGGAGACCTACAGTATATCAAGCAAACACATTTTTAATAAGGCAAAGTAAATTTCCTTCAGTTGTTACTCCGTTTGTTTACTCAGAAAATGTCGGTTTCATATATGATGAAGTGCGTCTGGTGTTCTGTCCACCTGCAAAACATAAGGCGTAACCGGTTGAAAATCGAATATTCGGTGGGTTGCTCGATCTAAACCGGTTGTAAGCACTATTTTGCAGCTCTCTGAGCAGTATGCATCACTTGTCACAATGCAATACGAGAACTGATCACTTTCATCTAATAAATAATGTCGAATGAGGTTCAGTTGGCAGAATTTCATAAGTTTTGCTTTCTGCTCAACAATTAAAAATGTGACATTTACTGGGCGCAAACTGTGCGATACTGCGGTGTTTGTGGAGAATACTACCCATATAGAAATTTCCTTTGCTGATATTCAGTAATAAACTAGAATCGCTTCTTGTTATTCTCTTGTCTTGGACAAGAGCGACAACATGTTGTACTGAATTTGGAGTGATAGCCTTGAGCTCTTACCCTGCATCGTTCTGCAGAGATATTCGGAAGAAACGAAACCACGAGCACCAATCATTTACAGCTGATTTACTTAGCCAGGTCTCTTCCATATGCTACAACTTTCTGCAGTGGATTTCAGCAGGTGTACGTCGTTGTGCAGTCAAAAGCGAATTACAGCAACTCTGTACAGTTTTGAACGCGTTTCATCTTGCACCATTCTTTTTTCGTTTTTCATTTCTTCCAAGGAACAAAGACACGTATGCCAACCACAAATACTCATAGAAAGTGTATAACCATTGAATACTACGCATAGAGCGAACACCAGTCGATATTTCGATGGCCCAAAACCAGGCTGTTCTAAGTCCATTTTACTATTTTTTTCAGGAGAGTTATTTTAAGATCCTGACATTCAAAGCTTCATAAAACAATTTGAAATAGCTTCATAGTAACCTTATGGTTACTATGAATATTTACAATTTTGTTCGATTCATATATGCAGACAAGAACTGGAACACAATGAAACACAGAATTCTTTCTTATAAAAAGTTGGACTTTGAACAGTCTGGGTCTCAGCCATCGATTTCTCTTGCACCTACTAAGCCTTGGTTAACTTTCATGTGAATTATTTATATATTTGCAAAGTACCTAATAATAATTCTTTTTGACTTATGCTGTTTACAGTGAGATTAACTCCACAGGTGTACTTTTAAATCTAATAGTAAAATAATACTTAACTTACCTCTAGTGATGTTAGATCGATACAGTTTCGAGTTTTTATATACAATACAGATGTTACGTTGATGAAGAAGAAACACCGAAATCATAGACGGAATTTAGCTCTAATTCCACGTACAGTAGTGTTAAAATGAACTTTGCATATTACGTACACTGGCTTGCTTATAAAACGAATAGTTTTGCATGTTGAGCATCCTGAAGGCATGAAAAGTTGCATATACTGAAATGGAAGATGTCGGAGAAAAGGGCATGGTTACGTATTGTACATACGTTGACAGAATAATATGTATACAGCTATTGTGTTAGAGTAGTCGCCATTTATGTGACAGAGTTCATTAATCTTTGTAAAAGAAGCACGAAACAGTGTAGTGTAAAACAATGGAAGAAAGACAGAAAGAAGTGGGTTAGTGAATTCGTTTCATGAGGTAATGTAAATTTTTATTCTGAAATATTATGAAATGTCATTTATGAAAAAAAAACATTTTTCATACTTCCCGGATGAATTGGTTCGTAGATTTTGAGTTTGAAAAAAATTGACCCAGTAGTTTAATAGAAAAGTAGTTGACAGACGTACAGAATGCCAAAAATCGTGTGGAAACATACACTTCTATTTATTCAGTTTGTTAGCGCTTTCACTACAAGGAAGTAAAAACGATCCGTTTAAACAGTTTACTACAATATTTATTCCTTTTGGTTGGTGTTCATGCAGTTTATGATCTGAATCCTCTTTCATGAAAGTATAAGTTACAATTGTACAAGTACGGTCTTCAGTTTTGACAAGACTTGTGCAACATGCATTTCACAAAGAATTAGTACACTTGTATAAGGTAAGATACAATTTATTGCAGAGGAAGGTGCACAAGTGACGTCATTTTTCAAGCAGAACCGGTACATACTGTACATGATTATGGTGCGCAATGAATTTAAGATTGCTGTCCTCGCTGACATTAAAGGAAATAAATATACACTTCTTGGTTCATTTTCCGATAAGTGCACAAAGCAAGAAATGGGGGAGGAATGATTGAAGATACATAATGTAATCGTATGCTGTTGGGTTAGTAAAGGTTTCACATATACGAGGTACACGTTTTGGCAAAACCTGAAGAAACTACAACGGTTAGTAATGTAAAATGTATTGATAGTTCCGGATAGAATTTATTACTGTTTATGTCATAAATAGTTTCAATCGAATATAGGTTTAAATTGTATAATACATGTGTTACCTTGTATAAAAATAGCTAGAGAAGTTTTCGGAGCTTGCTAAGTTTTACTTCTACATCAAATTTATACCTTTCAAAGTGTATTACAGAGGGTTGTTTCCGATCTCTGATAATTGCCGGCCCGGATGGCTCAAGCGGTAGGGGCACCGCATGTCCCTATCGCTTGGTCCGAAGGGTTGTGGGTTCGAGTCCCGCCTCGGGATTGTATTAGTATAAGTAAAACAATGGAAACAAAGGTAAACAAACAGAAAACAAAAATAGATAACTTTGGAAAACGACCTCTGGCCGGTCGAAATTAAAAAAAAAAATAACGAATTTGAATGACGTCATGTACGTCAGGAATCACACCGACAGCTGAATTGCGGCGTGAGGTGACAGACCAGTAGTAAGTGATTTCATAATCAGAGTACACGGTGTATCACAGTAGCAATGCCAAAGAAAATCGAGCCTTTCTGGGAGGGGTACATAACAAAAGGAGACTCCTTTAAGCCAAGCAACAACGCGGTTCGATCACCTGAACCATCCGTCGTGGTAAATAGTCACTAAAGATGGAGAAGCATCGCCGAAACATATCTGACTATTACTAATTTCTTTAATAATTTTATTGTATTTATTAGTGTTCATATAACTGTAATATAATGTTTCTTAACATGGTTTGTTATGGATCAGCTGTACATAGGTGGAGACGCTTGTCTCAAGCTGTCAGAGACTATTCGAGACAAAACAGTGAAGGTGCCTGGAATTATGTCTCGTCTCGAGGAAACTAGAGACAATCCAGTTTGCGAATTCGCGTACTTCTGTTTTCATTGTTTCATATTATCAGCATTGCCGAGTATCGGATAGAGATTCAGATTAATTTGATTTGAGTGCCATTGTCGTGTATCAGTACTACAATGGAATTAGATGCAGACAAACTTGTTGTTCTGGTTCAGACAAGATCTGCAATGTGCAATTACTGAGTATAAATTAAAAAAACATACTAAGAAGATGCTATTGACCGGCTTTGAGTAGAAATATCTCAGGAAATGAATGGTTCAGGTATGCAGTAACATTATTGTTACTACTATTACAGTATTATCGTTATATTTTTAAAAATAACAATTAAAATACCGTCAAAACACAAATAACATAAACAATTAATGCCATAGAATCACAAATATAAATTTATCGTGGTTGATCTTATATGTACTGTATTATTCTTATTCCAAAAGAGTTATTCTAGTTTGCCATGGAACACTGCCATATAAAAGGAGTTAAAAAAAATTCACATATTTGTTACGGACAGTATATGCCGTATTAGAACCTCGCTACAGCTTCGAAACTTCTTCTTCTTCTTCTTCTTCTTCTTCTTCTTCTTCTTCTTCTTCTTCTTCTCCTTCTTCGAGATCAAGAAGTTCTCGGAGAATATCCGACAATTTCTCTTCCTTTTCCCTTAATATATTATGAAGAATACAGCAAGAAAATGCGATTTTTTTTAGCTATTTCACTAACATGGCAGTTTAAAATACTCTAAGTTTATAAAGTTCCTCTTTTGGTTGATGGGATGTATCCAAAATTTCCGAACGGCTTTTCGTCCAAACACAGCAGGTAATCAAAAAAATTAATAGGCACATCTTCATCACACACCCATAATGACTGAAACTGAGAGAAGCAAGGTATTTAGTCTCTGACATTTTGTCTTGAGCCCCTTTGTCTCTGACAGTCTCGTCTCTTCCTGTGTGCGTCTAACCTTAGTATCGCCTCCTGTTCTATTAACAACGCCATGTCATCAGCAAATCCAATGCACTTTATTCTTCTTCCTCCTACTATTACCCCTCCCATGTTCTGCCTACTAGCACAAAAACTAAAATAAGAAGATAAAATCACGTTAGCTTCATATCCTTGTAGGCCCACATCAATTTGGAGTATTAAATAAAATGCCCAAAGCTACTGTAAATACTGTACTACTATACTAAGAATCAAGTTACATCACCTTATATGCATAAAGGTTTAATTAATAAAAATATTATAATCTTACTTCCCTTTCATTCGAAAATCGAAATATTCGCCTGAAATTATCGTGGTTATATAGTTATAAAGGATTATTCCTATCTCTCATCACTCCAATCCGGGGATTTAATGCTCGTAGACACAAATTTTTCTTTGATAATCATCCAGCTGATCTACTGCCTCCGTCTTGTATACATAAAACCGTGGTTTTAAACCTACCCCAGAAAAATGAACAAGACCTTGTTTTAAACCTAAACACTGTTTAAAATCATGGGCGTACTTTAGATCTCGTTTTATAAATCGATTCTTAGTGTTGCCAGTACATAGATTTAACGGGATTTCTTCTCATTTCCTCTACGTATTTCTGTGAATCTAAATTTGATTTTAGTAGTTTTCAAATGAAGAAGCACTTTCGCTGCATGTTTAAATAAATAAAGTCACTTTGTCAGTTTTCTGAACACCACTGCTCCTTCGCACTGCAAGCTCATATGGAGGTCGTATGTAACACATTTGTAAGAAATATAGCCGTGGACATCCCGGAGGTTCACTGCGCCACGTGATCTTCTCTTTGTTACCATTAACAACATGAAGCATGGTTCTCGCTGCACAAGGCACCGGGTTTCTTCCAGCACTTGCAATTATTTACGAGTTTACTGGCGATTGCATGTGTGATGCCTTATGTAGTCTATACGAGACTGCTGCAGAGTAAACTAGCATTTCCTCGGTCCGGAAACTTCATTTCTGACCTTTACTGCCTTCCTGTGTGGATTGATGGCATCTGATAGCGCAAAATTCCTGCACTGCAGCAACATTTGACTAAAGTGAGGGTTTATTTTGAAAAGTAATAAAACAGGTATACCAAATAGACACAGCGAACGCAGTACTGAACTTCTATATGAAACGTAATACCTTGTACTACTGCAATATATTTTATAACTACAATACAGGGTGATTCACGAAATTTGATTCCTAACAGTTACGGACATTTTCACTATTAACTAGACTATAGCATGTATGGTGTTGTACAGAAAATCCAGACATGAGCGTAGACTTGCACTACAATCACATAAGTGGCCCTAATAATGTCTTAGAGACTTAGAAGGTCGCCCACGTTTCACACGCGTGTAGTGTTATGAATGTAGTGATGTGCAGTGAGACGAAATTCTTCCAGATATATAGTTTGATTTCTAAAGCGCCAGTTGATCTATGGTCTGTGAAATAAGATCACTACTTTTCAGACTAAAATGCACAAAAATATTGTGCAACTTCATGAACAGAATTTTCTAACATCATGTAGACCTATTTGTAAACATGTATTTTGAAGTAATGAAATAGTATCTTTTTTAGCGTTTGTTATGGAGTTTTGTATATTTAATATTTGTTATAGAAATAACTTTTATTTTATTAAATTGAAAATAAGTTGGAAATTTACCTTAGTTGACTAATTTTGACTTCACTGTTAGCCATCTTCAGAACTAGTGAGGTCCTTGCTTGTTTCCAGTTTCTTCTAAAATAGCTTTGGTGATGGGTGCGTTTGTGATGGGTAATGTGGAGTCAAATAGGACGTGTAATCTGAAATTTAATTGTGTATTGAGATTTTGTTGTGGATGTGTTTTTGTGCGTCTGTATATTTTGTGTTGTTCTAGTGCATTTGATTTTTTTTTTTTTTTGGTTGAATATGTGGAATTTCCATGTCTGTTTCTATGTTGGTGTAGTTCTGGTTGGTGTTTGTGATGTGTTCTGCATATGTGGGTGTCTTCTGTGATTTGGTTGTGGTTATGATGTGTTTCTTGTAACCTGTTTAAAATTATCTCCCAGTTTGTCAGATGTAGAATTCCTTACAATTATTGCATGTTAATTTATATACTTTTGTTAGGTCGTATTTCCTTGTTTGTCTTGTTTGTGTGTTGAGATATTTTTGTAGATTGTGTTCTGTCTGTAATTTTGTAATTTAATTTCATGAATGAATAAGCAATCTCGTGCGTATTCTTGCTTTCGTGATACCTATATTTTTTCTGTTCTTGTGTTTGTGTTGTGTTTCTTTGTTTCTTGTCTTTATGTTTTTTAAATAATATTGTCTATTACGTTGAGATTGTATCCATTCTCTTTTACTATATATTTGATGGGTTGTGTTTCTTCATTGTAATCTTGCTGGTTCATTGGCATGATGATTAATCTGTGTACCTACCAAGGCTCGAAATGCGGCACGTTTGCGTTGTGTTGACTGATTGGATGTGTTGTGTGTATGACTGTTGTGGATTTTTTTTTTATAAATTTTGAATGTATGTTTGTTACCTAGTTTTGTTATTGTAGTGTTTAGAAATTTACGGACTTGTTGTTCTTAATTTCTAATGTGCAGTATAGCTTTGGGTGAATTTTATTTATGTGTTGGTGTAGGTCTTTTCTTTTGTATAGTATTATTATGTCGTCTACATATTTGTGCCACTATATGATGTCTGAATGTTTATTATTGTCTTTATTTAGGTCATATGTATGTTCTATATTTTATATGAATACTTCTGCTGAGACGCTGGAAATGGGTCATCCCACGGGTAAATCTTCGGTTTGTGTGTAGTGTTTGTTCTTGTACGTGAAGTAGTTTTGTTTTGTTATGGTGCCTGTAATGTGGATATTCTCTTTGATGTGCTCTTGTGGTATGGTATTGTTGACCGTTTGTTCTAATATCTATAGTATTTCCTTCTTTGTAATTAGTGTGTCAGTTAGTTATGTCGGAAGTTGTTTGTATATTTTTGTTTAATTTTAAAACGATTGGAATGGAATGTAATTTACGGGAGGGGGCACTATTGCCCAGTACTGCGAAATGTTACGATCTATTGCGCTAACCCTCAAACTAGGAGTATTCCCAAACCCGCACCGGATGACTACAGTAAGGTTCGCTGCGTACTCAGGGAGCAGGCACCCTCCTCGTTCCTAGGCCAGTTCCCTCCGTGAGTCGCCAGCCGGCGATCGGGGAATGCTATGGAATGGTGACGAAATGAAGAAATGGTGACGGAATGATGTAGATGTCTAATATGGGGAAAGGCAGCAGAACCCCGAAAAAACCCTAACTGCGACCTTGTCCGACTTTTTTCAATGATAAATCTCAGATCTGACTCGAACCCGGGCCGCCTGCGTGACAGACCGGAAGTTTGACCACTCAGCCACCGCAGGGGTTTCATAAAGCGATTATTGCTACTACTACGACTTAAATTCAAGTTTTTATATTAATTTAATTATCGTGAATAGTAGGGAACACCATTATTTTTTTTACTCAAAATGAACCCGAGATTGTGGTCATGGCGGTTTCACACCATAAATCGCTCTGTTAGTAGGACAAGATTGAAAAAATAATCAGTATAGAGTTTTTTCTAAAGAGTCCAACATTAAGTTTGTTATGAAAAAGTTGGTAATCAAATAATCCTGCTTATTCTGTCGTCGTCATAGTTAATAGTGTAAATTTCTCACTGTATGACCTTTGCCTCTTTCTGAAATTTCCGATTTTGCAAAAACTACTTTTATTCTTTTGTCAACTGTCCGAAGACAGGTCTGAACCTCACAAGTGATATCGGTACCAATAAGATACCACTGATAAGGCAACTAGGCCAGGAGATACTCGGTTAGAGTGGTCAGTTCCTTTCCTCCTCCATTGCATACATCGTCAACTAGCTTCATTACACTAGTCAGACTTCAGATGTATACAAACAATAAAATTGTTCTTCCTTTGACGCATATTCTAGTCTATTACGGTCTACTCTATTACATTGTATTGTATTGTAGTGTAATATGTATCTTATCGTATCGTATCATATATCATATCATATCATATCATATCATATCATATCATATCATATCATATCATATCATATCATATTGTGACAGCCAAGAGTCGATCGCGCGTCCCACAGAGGGCGGGGAGCGCGAGAGACGGGCAGCGCGGCGAGGGAGGTTGCGCGCGCATCTGGTGCATGGGCATTTGCGGTGTGGTACGAAGCAAAGGGGACGTAAAGCTGCAGGTGCTTCGCTGTGCGAGGTGAAGGGGGACGAAACCTCCCGAACAGAATCGTCCAGGAAGAAGCAGCGAGAACAAAAGTGTGTAGAAGTAGAAATTTCGAGCATCGTAGTTTCTGGAAACTATGGTTTAGTGATAAGAAGGAGACGCAAAGGAGCCAGCCAGTAGTTATTAGTATTGGAAAGCGAGTTAAGCAGCGCCCAGGAATCTAGGGTTCGACACGCGAGTGAACTTGAGCAGCGTCCAGGCGGAAGCAACGTAGTTGGAAGACTTGAGTTCGAGTCCATTGGACTGCCTCCAGAAGTCTTGAGTTCGAAGTTCAGTGGACTGACTCTGCAAGTCTCTTGGGTTCGATATACTGTGAACTTGAGTGACTGAGCCAGAAGAACTAGCCAAAGCAAACGAACTGTGAACTGAGAACTGACAGTTTTGTGTTGTAAATAGTGCTTTGTGAACATTAGTTGAGATTAGGAGTACATTGTTGTTCTCAATAATCCAAGTGAATTGTCATTGTCGTCTGTGGAGTGCAATACCCATTGTTGACGGGAGTGTTTAAATTCAGTTATAGAAAGCTATTATTGTTGTGACAATAAAAGTTACATTATTGTTTGAAATGAAAGTTACAATATATCATATCATATCATATCATATCATATCATATCATATCATATCATATCATATCATATCATATCATATCATATCATATCACACGTCAATCATATCATACTCTAATGTAATCCAATCCAGTCCGTTCTGTTCTAATCTGTTCCATTCTATTCTATGGTATTCTATTCTTTTCTACTGTGGTATACTGTACTCTGATCTATTCTAATCCGTTCTATCCCATTCTGTTTTATTCTTTTCTGTTCGTTCTATTCTAATTTAATCTATTGTATTACTTTATCCTATTTTTGAATAATTTCGTTGGAGACTATTTTAGACTTACTGCCAATAAAAGAATGAATCAACTATTATAAGTCAATATATACAAATGGCATGGACATTACGAGGAAGTGAAGAGAAACAACTAGAAGCATTTGAAATATGGATATGGAGAACAATGGAGCTTGTGAAGTGGACAGACAGAATAAGAAATGAAGTTGTATTGGAAAGAGTGGGAGAAGAAAGGATGATGCTGAAACTCATCAGAAAGACAAAAAGGAGTTGGTTGGGTCACTGGCTGGGAAGAAACTGCCTACTGAAGGATGCACTGGAAGGAATGGTAAACGAGAGAAGAATTCGCGGCAGAGGAATATATCAGATGTTAGACGACATCAAGATATGTGGATCATATGCGGTGACTAACAAGAAACTCCTTGAGTGCGAGGTCGCAAGTGCAATCTCTAGTAAGACTAATTTTGAAGGTGTTGTGTTAACAATTATCACAGGAAAAATATTAGCTGCTAGTGACCCACAATGTGCATCAGGAGGACTACAGAAAATGAGTGTCCGGGAGGTGCAGGGATAAACCTTCTATGGTATGTATGTATTATACTTCACAAAATGAACATCGTCGAGATTCAAAAATGTTGAAAACAAACCATAACTTACACCATGAACGTGGAATGAAAAATAACGCGCCACAATGATCACAAAGATTCGCAACATCAGGATCGAAGGCGAACTTCTTAGGAGTTATAAACCGTTCAGGACGTTCAGCTAGGCATTCATTATTAAAGAATGCATATAGAATCATACTCTTATAACGAGGTAATGAGAACTGATGGAATGTGATGGCATGCAACCGAATGCGAAACAGTCTGTCGTGTTGTGAAACTGGCTATCCTTTAAGGCAGTGGTCGTCAGCACTCACTGAAATGGGTAGAGTGCATAAAGGGTAAGGAACTCTGTTCCATCGTGCACAAGGGATAGAGAGACAGCATACCCGCCAGAAGCAACGATTGCACGCTAGGGCTGTGTCTTCTCCGTGGGTAAGTGATGCTAGCCCGAGCGTGCAGTGTTTTGATGACAGCTGCTTTAAAGCGTAGCTGCAGATGATGAGATAATATGTTTCATAGACACGAAGAAAACAAACATTCAGAGGCTGAATTTGTCCAGTGGTTCTAGGTGATATGAATTGCAGTGTCACACAATTTCAGGCGGGATAGTTTGCTTTAAAGGAGTATGAAATGTATACGCATACCAGGAATCAAGTAAAAGCAAGCTATTGGCCAAAAGCAGTGCTCATACGATAGCTGTAGTTCTCCATTTTCCCACTCTCGCTTGCTGTGACGTAAATATTCTCTACTGCCCTTGTAACGTCACTGACACGAGAAAGAATCGTAGGGGGAAGAGCACCTCCAACTTCTCGCAGCACAATAAATAACTTTCCAGCAATTTACCATCAGATTAACAGTCGGCATTCATTGTATAGAATGTGTTAGGGCATTTATATTCGTTGATCTTGGTACAACTCTCTTGGCACCTCTAAATTCCAGAGTTTCTTTCATATGCATTTTCCCTTCAAATATCGGTTGATCGGAGTTGGAAACAAATTCTTTACTGAACGATGGGATAAATTTGTTTATCTCATCTACAAATTTTTGGGTCCATTCCGCAGTTTGCTGTGCATCGTCAATTTGATGCTTTGTTTAAAATTTCGTTATCATACGTCTTTCAATTCTGTACCTCTGTTTGAAGTTATGCAACCATCAGTCTCTTGAAATCACTGTAATCTATGTCTCACGCAATTTGATATCCATAAGGTCACTTTCATACACATCCTGTAAATTGTATCTGGCATCCTTCAAACGCGCAAACACCATTTTTTGTAATAAGTGCGCGTTGTCCTTCCTTTAACATCGATAGTTTCTCTTATGCACCTCATGATCATATTGCTGCGGACTGATTCGAAATCTGTTCATAATTGTTTTTTTACTGTATTGTGGATGATCATCCATGTACGTAATTATATTTTGTACCCGCTCCTTGGACAACAATTATCCTTTACTACGTTTCACTGGAGACGGATTTGTGGCTTCCTGTCCGACATGGATGATGAATTGCATGGTTCGACACCTTTTCAATATTACTTTCACTTAACCACGTATAGTCATCATTGTACTCCTCATGTACATTGTCAAGGATGCTGCGGAATCGGCCCGAAAATTTGTAGATGAGATAAACAAACTTATCCCATCGTTTAGTAAGGAATTTTTTTTTCAACTCCGACCAATCGGGATTTGAAGGGTAAATACATATTAAAGGAACCCTGGAAATTAGAGGTGCCAAGAGAGTTGTATCAAGATCAACGAACATAAGTGCCCTAATAAATTCGTATACAATAAATGCCGACTGTTAATTTGGATGGTAAATTGCTGGGAACTTATTTATTGTGCTGCGAGAAGTTGGAGGTGCTCTGCTCCCCTACGAATCTTTCTCGTGTCAGTGATCTTACAAGGGCAGTAGGGAATATTACGTCACAGCAAGCAAAAGCGACAAAATGGACTTTGCAGAACTACAGCTATGGTATGAGCACTGCTTTTGGCCAATAACTGGTGAAAATAACTTGCTTTTGCTTGATTCTGTGCATACAAATAATACTTGTTTAGAGCAAACTATCCCTCATGAAAAGTGTGACAAGGCAATTCATATCACCTGGAACCAGTGGACAAATTCAGCCTCTAGATGTTTGTTTTCTCCGTGCCTATAAAACATATTATCGCACCATCTGCAGCTATGCCTTAAAGGATAGCCAGTTTCACGATAAACTTCACGACAGACTGTTTCGCATTCGGTTGCATGTCATCACATGCCATGAGTTCTAGTCACCATGTTATACCAATATGATTCTATATGCATTCTTTAAGAGTGAATACCTAGCTGAACGTCCTGAACGGTTTATAACTCCCAAGAATTTCGCCTTCGAAATTCTATTGCGCTCATCATGCCTACTTTTTCTTCCGTCGAAGACCGCTATGGCCTAATGAGAACTATCCTTTGCAGAAATCTCCAATCTAAAACGATACGTTTGCTCACAGAAGCATATTTTGTAAGAAAAGCGGGAAACTTGATGGTGCGAGGAACAGATGTCTGCTAATTTTGCTTCTACCAGCGATCTTTTATGTACAAATACGAAATTCAATTTTGGACCGAGTCTTGATGGGTATCCACCTGTATGTGGCCAATAATTTCGCATGACTGTCCACAAATAGTATAAGGGTGTTTAAAAAATACGAGGCATAATTTCAGGTATGTATTTCCCACATGTAGACAATCAAAATAATTCATTACAACATGTGTCCGGAAATGCTTCATTTCCGAGTTATGGCCTTCACAACATTGAAATTCACCGGAACGTTTTTCTTTCCGCAGGTCGTTGTCATTACAGAAGATGTTCAAAATGTCCACCTCCTGCTTGAATACAGACCTCACATCAATGTCTCATTGACCTGCGAACACGATCCCAAACTCCACGAGTATTGCGTATGTCCTCAGAACATGCCACAATTCGATTCCGAAGGGATTCCAAATCAGGCACCGGAGACGAATAACCCAATGATTTTAAATGGTTCCACAAGTAGAAATCGAGAGGGTTCAGAACAGGTGAGCGTGGAGGCCAAGCAATTGGGCCACCTCTACCTATCCATCGATGAGGAAACCTTCGATCCAAGTACCGGCGAGCCGTACGACTGAAGTGTGCAGGAGCGCCATCATGCAAGAAGTGAATGTGTTGACGATTGTTCAGTGGAGTGTCTTCTAAAACATGAGGTATGGTGTTTTCCAGGAAGTTTGTGTACGCCTGCCCCGTAAGTCTGTTTATAAGTACATGGGGTCCAACTAATCGATCACCAATGATACCGGCTCACACGTTGAGGGAGAACCGCACCTGGTGATGAGATGGAAAAGTTGCATGTGGGTTTTCATACGCCCATACATGCTGATTGTGGAAATTTGTTATGCCATCTCGTGTGAACGGTGCTTCATCTGTGAATAATACTAAGGCAGGAAAGTTCGGATTTACACTACACTGCTGCAAGAACCACTGACAGAACCTAACTCGTGCAGGGTAATCTGCTGGTGACAGGGCCTGTACACGTTGCAAATGATAAGGAAACAATTGATACTCTTTCATCAGTCTCCAGACAGTCATATGAGGAACATTGACTTGCAACGCTACCCTTCGTGTGCTGATAGAAGGAGTCATGTTCACAACCTCCAGAATCTCTTCCTGTACTTCTGGAGTTGTAGATCTTGGTCGTCCCCTTCCCAAACCAGGAGAGTTAAATTTTCCATACTCGCACAGACGGTAATGGAGACGTACAAATGTCTTCCGATCTGGACATTGTCGCTGTGGGTACCTCTCCTGGTACAAACGACGAGCCAGCGCAGCATTGCCGTCCGCCTTATCGTACATGAAGTGTATCTCTGCCAGCTCTTGATTTGAATACATGTCGCACAGGCTAACGCCTACACAACACTGAATGTAACTTTCGTCTCGGAATGAACTGTCAGAGTGCCCTCTTAATGTCTCCTTTGACGGCAACGACCTGCGGAAAGAAAAACCTTCCGGTGAATTTGAATGTTGTGAAGGCCATAACTCGGAAATAAAACATTTCCGGACACATGTTGTAATGAACTATTTTGATTGTCTACATGTGGGAAATACATACCTGAAATTATGCCCTGTATTTTTGAAACACCCTGTATATACAGAGGCTCTTGTTTACTGCACATGCGCAGTGTGTTATAAACGAAACAAATAAATACGAGAATTCCAAATTTTATTTCCGTTTCTGGACCTTAAATCTACAACTGGAGTCTGATCTTATAACTTATAAGCCATGGTAAGAATATTATTTTATTATCACTTAAGAAAAGTCGAGTTACAATAACGAACTTTACAACAAATATCAAAATTGCTAACTATTGGAACTAAATTAAATATGATTACAATAAAACCACACTAATATCTTTATTTTGATAGTTTCGAGGAACGGAAGGCAAATTAATAACGCGTAATCCGACTTCGCTGAATCCGTTCTATGAAATGTGATTCGAAACGATATTTTCCTTTCCTTTCAACGACATAGTATACGTGATTGCAATGTGTCACTGAGGCTCTGATAGCCAGCTTGCCGGCGTAATGTTGGTTCCGAGGAAAAATATATCTTTATATTATCATTTTTATTTTATCGCTAGAGGGAAAATATATGACCTTCAGACGTTTATAAAACAAAGTTTTAGTGTGGTGTTTTTAGAATCACAATATCCCTAAACATTCCAATTTTATGCCAAGAAGAGAGTTTTTATTTCTTTATTTTATACGACGCCGCGTCCGTTAGAATAAGGTTGATGCAATGAAATCGCCAGGTATTAAACCGTGAAACAGTTTATGCGAGTCCCTTGAGGTCTATTAGAGAAACTGAGAGGTCAATATAAGGATGACCCCGTAAAGGATTTAAATTATACATTCTGTACTTATTAGAATCGTTACATCAGAAGATAAATTATTTGAAGTCTATAAATACAATTTTTTATTCTTACTTATTAAAACTACAACCAAGACATAAATCACAGAAAAGTGACCCCTTAAACCCGTATATCCTAACCTTCATCTTTAGAAAATTTAAAGTAGAGAAAACTGTGTCTTTAGTAAACAGGAGTGTAATGTTAGAAGGAATTAATCGATCCCTGTTAACTGCGTGGAATGTTTGTGGTGTTCGTGATTATTATTATGGTTGTAAGATGTTTGGGATTTCAAATAAGATTTTTGTTTCTTTTCATTTCTCTGCGTTTAAATTTAACAAGGCGGAGCCTTCTCGTTAATTACTTAATAATTGCATCTTCATTCAATGAGGCCTAGTCTTGAGACAACACTGTAATAATTGATAGTCGAAACGAATAATAGTATATCTTTACAGAAAATTGGATTCATGTGAAAATTAATATCACAGTTAAGTACTTTTAAATTAGACTTCATTATATTAAACATTTTATATTTTTATGAAATTACAATTGAATTAATTAGAGTATTTCAAATTCACGTTTTGGTGACTGAGTTGTGAATCGTGTTCTGTGGCCTCCGAAAAGTATTGATTTAATACCTTGTGACTTTACCTGTTGGGGAATTTAAAAGGACGTGTGTATACAAATAATCCGTATTCCATCGACGAACTCGAAAACAATACATAACTCGACGTTCGAGCAATATTTCTGAAGCAGAAGAGCTCCGTCAGGTAGTCGTGAATATGTTTAAGAGATGTGAAATGTGCCAGGCAGCTGAGGGTTGTCATTTTGAAAATCTCTATTAAGCATAAGATACTTTTTCATGAAGCTACTTTTACCGCTGATGCGGTGCATGTTTTAGCGGCTGTCGCCACGCCCTTATAAGGGTATGTTGCCAACGTGAGTGCCGGTTCCATTCTACTGACAATCGATACACGCTCTATGATACACTGTAAAGATTCCGTGCCCATCAACGTTTTTACTAGGAAAAAGTGTTATTATTATTTGCGTAAATTATAAATCCATTCATAAACTTCAAGATAGTTAATTATGTGAATTACTCCTAAAATAAAATATCCTGTTCATTTTGAATAGACAAAGTTCTTTTCTAAATGTTACAGTTTTTTGTGGACTCGAAATTTTCTAAGTGTCAGAAATGAGAAAATGTTTTTTTTTTATAAAAGATTGAAATGTGAAATACAAATATAGGAGCATGTGAAAACATTAAAATTATTTGTTAATAAATAATATGGTCTACTCACCAGATGTTATTTGTATTACGTCTCGCTGACGGCTGAAGAGCTGAATTCCGCGACGAGATTTATCACCGTATTGTCCATCCATCGCAAATGATTGACACATCGGAACACTGACTTATACTGGACAAATGGTCGCTTCATATTACAAGAAATCAGAATGACAAATTTATAGCATGCCATGTCTCAGCAATCTATTCTATGTGTTGGCCTTCTAACAGGCTTTCTATTGAAATTTTACACATGGTGTAAAATTAAAATCTAATATTTCTCATACACATTTCTTTGCATTTTTGTACACCTTGTGCTATAGATCCACTAACACTATTGAGTTGTATGTACACATCACAAACTTGTTTAATTGATTCTTATAAAAGGAGGCTTACTGTTTCATGTTTGTTAGTTGTAATACAGAAGAAACTGAAAGTGATCGAAATACACGATGATCCGTTTGGGAAGAGGATAATCCCTCCTATGTATGATCTTACATTTCAGCTAATTTTTTTCAAAAGCTGAGAGAAGTCCTGCTCTGAGATCATAAAAATCTCTGGATTGCTGTGTATAGACATCTTTCTTCACAAATTCTCAAACAAAGAATTCTGGAGAATTTGGAAGCCACGTAATTAGCCCACCACAACCGCATCAGTTTATGTCGAATATTATTTAGAAAACCTCAATGAGATTGTACGCCATCATGCTGGAACACCATGTTCATCTGGTTTTCCTGTCGCAGCTATGGCATGAAGAACAAAAATGTAAGCCATCTCTTCGGATCGTGTAATGTCTACGGAACGACGTTTGGACAACAAAGCTTTGCCTAGAGGCAGCTACAGATTTAAGGAACACTGGCTATAGGATGGCGTTAGTTGTTTATTTTACTGATGTACCTTCAGGTTTGTACGCAAAATGAAAGACGTCGTGTGAAATAAGCTCTATTCATTCGAAGTTAAATGGATGCGGGTTTTGTATTGTACACTCCATTCTAATGGGTATCATGAAGTCGGTCCTAAGTGCCCCTTTTATACATGAGCCCACCGCCAATGATCACATAGACTCGCACTCGCCCAGGCATAAACATTTTTCGTCCCATTTTATGCAGACTTAGGACTGCCACATGGTTTCGCTCCCATATAAACATTTTGCTTCCCATTTTATGCAGACTTAGGATTGCCAGCATTATTATTGCTGGTTCGGTTATAAATGTTTGATACAGATGCTTACTTGGTGCAGAGTCACTTCGTCAAAAAATATATGGTAAAATCTAAAAAGGTAAAAGTTTAAAAGCAACGCTTCTAACAAAGTCGTATCTTGTTATTCAATGTGTTTTATATTCCATCACTTCATGCAAGAGGAACGTCTCTTTTTAATGGGCTTTATTACTCTGCTTTTTAGTTATTTCATCTGATTAGAAGGTGCGTGCCACTTTGAATGTTCTTTGAAATTTCAATTAATTGAAAAATATGTGGGTACGGGTTGTAGAATAGTCAATTCAACTTAGCATGGAACGCTTCGTAGTTATTTGTGGTACGGACGGAGCTGTCTGAGAACTGTGCCAACATTTCTGGAGGGGAAATACTGTTTTCATCTATGTAATTTTGTAATATGTAGTGACAGAAATCTTCAACTCGTTTGTCATTTGGTATTGTGGAACAAAAATCTTCAGTAAAACTGTCACCTATTTCTTCGGGTTTCAACAGTGGTGAACCAAGAAAGCACTTGAGAAAAATACTAATATCAGCGTTATTTTCTTTGTAAGTACTGCTTAAACCAAATTGTTAAATTTTCTTCCACATACTCTGAGCTAAATGAAAGCGACATCCATTAATAATGGTGTCAGACCAAACATTAGACACACCAATATGAATAACTTGTTCAAAGTCACAGAAAATATATGTTGGTGAAAAAGTTCGTCCGTATTTCAAGCACTCATTCAGCGTATGTTTAAATAATTCGGCATACGTTTGAGACTGTTTATTCGGCAGAAGGAAAAAAACCAGTGGCGTATAATAATTTTGAACCGTTCGTCCATGAATTGTAAAAATTTGGTGAAATAATTTTGGACTACTTTTAATCGTATCATCCACAAATATAGTATCCAACTTGCACAATAATTCTAAATTACTTTTGGTTGCTCACATGGATCATCGATGGCTTTTCTTTTCATAGGCTTACTTAATTTCTGTCTATTCAGCAGGCCTACACGTTCACTGATTTTGTCATGGTTATGTTATGCAAAACTGTCTATCGCTTCCTTTTTTTCATTTACCTTTACGAAACACTTGCATTTATCATTACAACAAGTCCATCTTTCAGTTCCATTTGAGAGACATTTTTGAAAACTGAATTTGAAATCTGAAATCACTAACAAATTTCTTCCATGTTGACTAAATGTAACACTGTATCAAGAAGGATTCTTTTTTCCGTTGTACCGCAAGATCACTCAACTAACTGCTCTTCACTGACGCATACCTAAACAAGGTCCGCGACCTTCAAGTGGAAGGGAGTTGGACCGAATTCATAAACAGTGTAGGACGCCTCTAGAAAGTAAAACACTTCCGCGCGGGAGCGACTTCAGTTATCTTTCCTTTCTTACAACATCCCTGATCTGGAGCGACTTCGTTAGCAGCTCATTCTAATAGGTTTTTTCGACACAGCATACCTGTTTTATGTTTGAAAAATAAACATTTCGTGAGAAACTGCATATGTCCATTTTTTTACGAAATTGAGTTATATATGATTTCGTAGTCTAAACATGCAAACTCATGATATTATGACGAGGAACGTCACATATTCCCATCAACATTCATTTTAGCTAAAGTGTTAAGAAAATAATAATTTGAGCACAAATCTAGGACTTTAGATGTTTTTTGTATCTCCTGAAAAGTTTAGTTTTCTAGATGTGAGGTTTCTCAATATTCCGATTCAGTTGTGATCTAATGAAGGTACTGTTAAGATATATTAAAATGCCGGCAATAAAATCTGTAACTTTGCATATGCTTGTAAAAGACTTCGGAGATGACTATTTTTCAATTAAGAAGGAAAACATATCGTGACAGCCACGTCGAGAGTCGATCACGCGTCCCGCAAAAGCGAGAGCGCGCGTGAAAGGATTGAGGCATGCGGAGAGAGGGGAGGCTGCAGCCACGCAAACTGGAGGGGACGGACGTAAGGGGAACGACGGCACGCTGGGCCGGGGTAGAGTGGGGGAAGTAAAGCAACTGTGACTGAGGGGAGAAATCCAGAGAAGTCTCGAGAGGCGCCATCCTCTCGGCATCTGTAGAAATTTCGAGCATCGTAGTTTCTGGAAAGTGTGGTTTAACTAATAAAAAGCGAGCAGCCTTCGAAGAGAGCCAGTAGTTGGTATTGGACAGCGAGTTCAGTTTGTGAAATCAGCAGCGCCCAGGAGTCTAGGGTTCAACACGCGATTGAACTTGAGCAGCGTCCAGGTGGAAGCAACGCAGTTGGAAGTTTTGAGTTCGAGTGCAGTGGACTGTCTCTGGAAGTCTTGGGTTCGATATACTGTGAATTTGAGTGAATGAGCTAGAAGAACTAGCCAAGGCAAACGAACTGTGAACTGAGAACTGACATTCTTATGTTGTAAATAGTGCTTTGTGAACATTAGTTGAGATTAGGAGTACATTGTTGTTCTCAATAATCCAAGTGAATTGTCATTGTCGTCTGTGGAGTGCAATAACGAATACTGTGTTGATGTGTGGAGTGAAATACCCATTGTTGACAGGATTGTTTAAATTCAGAAATTAGAAAACCATTATTGTTGTGACAATAACAGTTATATTGTTGTGCGAAATAAAAGTCACAATATGTTCTAAAGTTTGTAAGTTAGACATGAAAGTTAATAAGCGTCTTGGTGTAGAAAACCGTACTGACTACAAAAGACCTATTGAACATTTGAAATTGTTTAGTGATTCGATTTCGTATCAGTTCACTTTTTATTACGACTTGTGTCTGATGATGATATGTACGAATATTCCGTTTCGTAAACTTGAGAATCCCCGTTTTACACAATTTATTGAAAAGTAATCTATACGTCTAGGAAACTGTCCACTCTAACAACCATGCGTACGTAATACTTACCCTCTAAGCCAGTGGCCGGCAGAAGCTGCAATTATGACGTAAGAACCAGTCAGGCCTCAAGAGCTTGGAAGAGCGAGCAGTTGAGTCGTATTACTGTTAACACGCACCAGCGCAGTGGCGTCAGTGCAGCAATGATACGACAGTTCTTGGAGATAAATTGATGGAATCACATTCCTGTATTTTGCTAGGGAATAACTCCTCTGCGGTCATGATGGCAATATTCTTGACAAATTCCCCGTCATTAAAAGGACGCATAATCTTTGCAATGGCTAGTAAAATCCTATATCTTAAACCTTAAGCTTTCTATTGATTCACTGACAGTGTGTTCCTAGCTTCACTTAACAATTTATCTTTCAATTGCTGCACTAGTACTTGCCGATTTTCTCCCCCATATTTGTCATAATCATTTGTGTGGCATACAGAATAATGGCGTTGTATATTGAACTCCTTTACATGCTGAAACCGCTTGCCACAAATCAAACACTTCGCCATTCCTCCATACTCCATAACACAGCTTGATCTCGACAAAGCATTTAGCTTGGGCACGGTAGTGGCACAAAGTGATGGTGTGTTTCAAAAGTTGAAATATACTTTGCATATTACTCACCAAGGTAGGGCCCAGATAGTTAAATCTGTATATTGTGTAGGAAAATGTCTGTTAAAAAACACTTGAACTGTTTTCAAGTTTCCGAGTAGACAAAGTGTTGTAGTACTGCTTAAATTATTTATTTCAATTTTTTTATATTTATAGCAGTTTCGGAACCTCATTTATATATGCGAACGCCTTTGCAGCTGGCTGTATTATGAAATTTATATTATTATAAGTACATTAAATTGATTACAAACCAAAATATTTTGTTACATTGATTTATCACGGTTGTACAGTTTTGTTTTCGTACAAATGTATTGTAATCGTGCTGTTTCCATACTATCTCAGAAGAATGGATCGCACTCTGTTAGTGCATAGGCGCCGTACCTCCACTGTTCAGTTGAACCTTCTCTCCACGCTGTGCTCAGTATGCAGAGTTTGCCGAGCAAAGAGCGTGGCGGCTCCTTGATATGACGTCACAGAGCACGGAAAGTGCCGGTCACTGCTCTATGCTATCAGTTGTTGATAACAATAAAAGGGTTGAACTAAAACTGAAGAGTGTAAAAGAAAAATTCCTGCATACTCGAAACTCTGTGAACTGCAGTATGAATTAAATAGTGAACAGGCAGAAGATAATACGCACAATATTATAATAAATATAAACTATTTCAAAGCTCACTCCAATAAATCGTATAATATAGAAAGAATATTTCCTTATTTCGGTGGCAATTTACGAAAGTACCTGCACACAGTTGTAGGTCTACATCGCAACAAAATTAGTGACACTTGGTGAAATTTCATTTCAGTGAGTCAATTAGCATCTGAGAATTTGCATATTTCAAAATGAAATCTGTCGCTCAATTTTTCAGTAAAATGTTTGAATTTTTTTAAAGTACATAATTCATTTTTGTTTAAAATGTATCACCATTTTCTACAAAGATATGTACAGTATGTTATAGGCAATTTGTTTTAGTTACCTGACTATACCGAGCAATGTTTTGATTCAAGCATAGTAATGCTCTGTACAAGTTGCTGTATCACACTGAGTAGATGTAAACAACACGACTTGTATAATAGGGTGGAGTGAATCTATACATGAAATTCTTTTTTATCTGTTTTGTAAATGTAATAGTTGCAAACATCTGTATTTTCACTTAACTTAGGAATGTGAAAAATATTGAGTTTCTATATGTAATTTTTGAGGTGCCCCAAGGGTTTTGAAGTTTCTTAAAATTATACTTTTTTTCGCTTTGTATATTTGTTCTATTATTTTGTTTTTCATTACATAGCTAATGAATTGCTGTAAAATCACATATTTAAACCTTATATGGAAGACTCTAAATTAGTTAGAATTTATTCTTGCTTCCTTTTTCATTTCTTTCCAAGTGGTAACTAAATCAACAGGTTCAATTAGCATTCTTCTTTCAGTTCTTTACTCTAGTAAAACAGTCTTTCTTTTTTGGAACACGGTGGTGTTTATCACAATTAGGCCTACAGCATTAATTTTTTTGCATTTTCCACTGCATATATCAAATAGTTTGTTTGTTTCTCCTTTGAATTTTGCAATGTTGTCATCTTAGTTGTCGTCACATGTCGTTTCTTACTAGGCTTCATTAAGTTTGTGTATTGATCATGGTAAGCACGAATCAGTTGTAATATTATTGTATGCCTGACTTTCGGAATTTATGCCTTTAACTGGATTCCTTAGTTTTGATAGCAACTCTTTCTGAAATCTCTCAAACAGTAGATTCGTTTGATTTGAAGTCAGATTTTAATCAATTTTTGACCCATAGATAATATTTCATTACGTCATGATAGGTAGGTAATTGTGATGGGTTCAGCATTTCGAATACAGGGTAGAAGGTCAGATTTCTTGTATTAATTAGAGATATTCTGATTTAAATACCCTGCAACATAAGAAGAATGAATTTCCATTAATTTCATTATATTATATCATATCTAAGAGTTTTGTGATTATTTCCAATTTTCTTATAAATTGATGTTTCCGTGACACTTCAAGATGAAACAACAGGGGACCAAAATTATGCAGAATCTTTTAACATGTTTGTTTTAACATGTTACTGGTATCCTGTTCAGATTAAATTATTGGAGAATGTTCTCTCGCTAAAAAAATCTGAACCTCAAAATTTTGTGAAAATTTCAAAATATGATGCTCTTGGGTCACCTCTAAATATTAATCTAGAGAAAATATATTTTGCATTGTTCTTTATGATATCACCCCACAAATTTTCCCTGGCATTTGATTCTATAAACTTCATATTTTTTCACTCCACCCTATTGTATAACACGCGACGTAGTTTACTTCCATCCCTAGCAATGCCTAAACACATTTAATGCGACAGGGGTAGACTTCTAGATAATTTTGACAAGTTATGCATGGTATAGCCATCTCTGTGGACAGTCGTCTTAAGGCTTTTCTTGGGTTTTGCTGTCATAGCAGCGCTAACAAGTGCTTCGATTGCGAGAACACGCCTACGTCCACCAATGCATGGCATGTTAACATACCGACTTTATTCAAACTTGTGAAGACCATATCCACGGCGAAAACGATATTGAACTGATGTTACATTTTCAAATTCTGTAAAACAGAACACGCATTTAGTTTGTTGCCTTGTTGCAACGGTATTTTGTTTATTCATTAGTTGCTAATTGGTAATCTAATTTCTTTTGTCCGTAAAAAGAATGATACAAAACTTTATATTGAAACTGAAGTAACTTTTGTATCAATTGGTATTTTATTGTATAGCGATTATATTTTTTGTCTTCCCAAACGGATTATATAGGCTACTAGGTAATTTATTAATACATTGTCACTTAATATTTCTTGAATAATTGTAATTGAAGAATCGCCATTGGGCATTAAAAATTATCTGTTTAGTATTAAAATTATTTTCGTTCATTTTCAGAGCAAACAAAATTGAGAGTATGAATCTATAATTCAATTCAACTAAATGCTCCAGTATCTCTAAAAAGTGATTTTACTGGTTGATCTGTTGCATAACTGTGTCCAAGTTTACTTTCTCTCATTAATTAAATTAAAGTACATTCACTCCGCTTTCGGAAGCTCTGATTCCGATAAAGCGTGTTAATATTTTCATAAGAACGTTTCATATGACAACACAATTACCTCATAGTCTCTTGCACTTGCCTGCTAACAAGCAAACATTCGAGGAGGGCAAATAAAAAAAAAAAATCTTTCCACCATCTTAATAATGTCAAAGTAAGTCCTTGCACAAATTTCAGCCACTCGAACGCAATTACAAGGGCCGTAAAAAAAATAAGACTCCCTCAAAGAAAGAAAACAAAATTTTATTGAAAAAAATTATTAGAAAAGATACAACTGTTGAGTTATTTTTCGACATATTCCACACTGAAATTGAGACATATGTTATATCATGGGATTGACAGAGAGGTGCAGACGGCTGTCACACACTAATTCCGACCCCAGGCGATAGACGTCTAAGACATAGGGATACGAAAGTTGATCCCACGGTATGACAAATATCTCAATTCCGGTGGGGAATATGTTGAAAAATATCTCAACAATTGCTGTATCTGTTCCAATATAAGTATCTTTCCATGAAATTTTGTTTCCTTTCTGTAAATGTCCCCAGGGAAACTTAATATTTTACAGTCCTCGTAATTGCGTTCGAGTGGCCAACATTTATATAAGCACTTGGTTTGACATTGTTAACATGGTGGAAGGAAAAAAACCTTTATCTGCCCCCATCAGAATGTTTACTTGTAAGACTATATACTAGGCAGTTACAACATGTTTATCTATAAAACAGAACTAACATACTTAGTAACCCTCGGACGAATCTTATGAGCACTGATGAATTTCATAGATGATCTGAGGAATGGCTCCGATGATCTGTTATGAATGACTATACGAACGACAGCGCCATATCTATCATCGATGTGCTTATCACTCACTTACAAGGCCAAAAACTGAGGGAACAGCAGCAATTTTAGCTGGTGTGTGCTTTAGTTTCTAGAACAGGATCATAGAACAACGGAGAACGAAGGGACATAAAAACATTGATATTTCACCTTTTGAATGGGACTAAGTATTTCTGTGTTCTTGTTTGGCAACTATGCCAACAAAAACCTTTTACATTGAATAGCAGTTTTCTGCTAACTCGTGTAATTTGTCTTAAAGTTGTAAGCACTTTATCCTGAGTAGGAAATTGCAGAGTAGTTGTATGTGTACGTACGGAATTGTCCATTCAGGTCTCAACCTATATAACTCTGAGATGTTACATTGGCCGCAGCTCCCAGTGAACCGTATTTTTCTTCTTCAGCTCATTGATCATTGGCTGTAACAAACTGCTTTGATTTACGACTCTGCCCACCGAATGACAGCTCAGAAATATGACAACACAGTTTTGCTTTTACCACCAGAAGAAAGTATTTGTGGATAAAATACAACAAAAAAGAACATATGTTCTTCTCCGTAAAGAAAACAAGATTAACTGATAGAAATAAAGCTCAATTTGGTAGGAAGATTAGGTTTTAGTTTGTATCAACCCATTCTAATTGATGCACTAATTTTAAATTCAGAGTACGGCCTCATCCGGATCAGAAATACAGCTGAGAATCTTACTTCACACTTAGTGCGTGATACGTAAAAAACTTCAAAACATGTAATCAGTTAAATAATAAAATGTCTGAAACTGCCTTTATATCGTTCGCTGTAATCTTCATATTCATTGTGATTGCTGACTACTAGTTGCATCTCCTAGAAGACCTACCTAAAGGTAGGAAAGGTGTAAACTTCGTCTCATTATCATCCTAGTCTTTCATCGGGGCAAATGAATTACGCGTTGCAGGTACCCTCACACTTAAGGAAATAAACTGAACTCTATCAAAATAATAGAATTATGTATTATTAATTGATTATAATATGTGCAATCACTGAAAACGAAACGAAACCAATGCGAATGAAATCAAACCTAGTGATGGTGATGGTAATTACGGATTGTCCGAAAAGTTGACCTAACCCCTTTATTTTCGACACTGTGATGGTTATGATTTAATGCTTGTTAAATGGACGCATTCCTGATTATTTAAGAGTCCACAACTTTAGTATGGAGGCCTTCATTTCCAAAGCACAGTTTAATACTGCACCATGTTCTGGTAGATATTTTGCGGAGGTAATCCGCGTACGTGGAGACAACTTCCACAATTGCTCGCACAACGGTGCGATATCGGTTATTACTCCCACTGCACAGTTACAAGGTTACCAACACGCCAACACAAATCTTCGCGAAATGAATGGAAGTATTGCCGATTCTCGGCCAGTATACTGTTCGTTTAATTTTAATTATTCATTTAAATACGTGACATGGTTTTCAGATTTACATACAGAGTATTTCAGTGATTTATTACAAACTTTTAGGGGTGGAGAGGTCGATATGAATAATTTTAATAACCTCCTGAGTCCTGAGACATTTCTTGTTTTATTTTTAAAGTTCAATTCAATTCTATACTTCAAGAAAAAGTCACTGACATGAGGAAAAAGGATGAAAAAATTCTGCAGGTGGCAGTTAGGTCACAAATGCAAGTATGTTATACTATACTTCGGGTCTCTGCATATACATCTTATATCATAATCATGTATGTATATTTTCGGGACTCAGGAAGATATGGGAACCCATGACCGGAAACGTTCCGTTTGGTAGTTGCAAGCCTTGACGTGTGTAGTCGTTTTAGCTAACAACACTTCGTTCCATAATGTATGACAGAAGATGTGAACATTTCCGGCAGAGGAGGAGAGAATATCAAAGGCCTGGACCATAAAGAAATTACATACCCAGAAAGTGCAGTGCTTAGAAATAACATTTCATTGGGAGGCTACAGACTGCTAGACAAGAAAAAAGAAATGAATGTATTTGAAGGGTGTTTTAAAAAAGAACCAGTCTAAAAAATGCAGATTTGAGATATTAAGTATTTGGTGAGCATATCGTATTGTAGCAGTCATCTACTGAGTTAGTTGCTATTACTGTGCATTTCGAACTGGCGGCTCAAGGTCAAGCAATGGGCTGCATTAGCCACGTGTGCCTAGCCCAATCCTTGATCATTCTCCTCAACTAAAGTCAGCTGGGACAGCCGGGATTACCATTGCTTCAGTTCACAGTTTTCAGTTCAGTGACTCGTGAGTGGTTTGTACTTTTGTACGTTTGTACGTGACCTTGATCCGCCAGTTTGAAATGCACAGATAAACGTTGAAAAAAACACCATAGTCCTAGGTTATAGGAGTGGAAATTTTCAGTGGTTTTCATAAAACAACCATAGTTGAAAAATTTTTTTTGTGAAAACTGCCGTTGTGCAGACGATGGTGGCATTTACAAATATCCCATTCATATCATCTTGAAACATTTAGCCATACAAGTTTAAAGCGTAGTAGACTGGCAATACTGCTCCTTATGTATTCGCAGCAAAAGCTACCAAAGAGAAAAAATACTTTAGAGCGTGAATTGTTGTATTAGTTATGGAGTCATCTTTAGCTGCAGAAGTAACCCCATGAAAAAAACCTATGCAACGAAAGGAGAAGAAATAAGATATATTACGTATATACAAGAAAAATGAGATTAAATGAGAGGGACATTTCAGCCACAACAGAGTATTTTCTCGTAAAACAACCATTGTCCACAGTTACCTACATTTACACATGTATTTCTACAGGGCAATTTAAGTTATAAATGTACTTCGGTTTCCCTAAGTGTTTACAACATCTTAAGAAATGGCATGACGAATTTCATACTTGAACTATCAAGAACATCCACGTAAGATAATTTTTTGTTTCTCATGAAAATTTATGATTTTGGACTATGGTTGTTTTTTTAAATCCTTCGCATAAAATAATAATTAGTAATAGACGAACTAAACGCAAAAATCGAGCAGTATGAACACAGTGGACACAGAATGTACTACGGGAGAAATACAACAGGTTACCAAGGACAATCATGCTACACTAAACACCTGGAGAAATTCGGGAAGACCGCTGACATAATGAGCAGTAAAATAATTAGCCTATTGGAAAAAGTTGGGAGTCTGAACGGATCTGGGAGAAAATAATCATTGACGACGACGATGACGATTATGATGTAATTTGTCTGCAAATATAATTATGTTGATGTCTGTTATTTCAAATACATCCTTAAACAAAATTTTTTCAGATCATTGAATAGTTTTCTTTAAGACAGTGCTCCATGATCATTTTAAATCAATTCTTTTATGTATTAGCGAGGTGTGTTTTGACGTCTGGCATAAATTGTAACGAGATCACAGTTTCTTACTAAAGCAGTTTTGTTTGTCGCTGTGTCAAGTGTTTCACTCTTTAACTTTTATACATAAGCATGTGCCTTTCCTTTAGACTAAATCTTTATCTACTTGTCCTTGACACATTTGATGGTATGTCCCCTATTTATCCTCGAGACATTTACGTCAATTCGTCCATTTCTATCCCTTGTATTCTATCTCGTTTTCACTCTGTATCTTTCGCAGCCTCCACTCACCTTCCCCCGGCTGACTGTACACACCGCGTTCTGTTCTCTGCTCAATCTAAAGTTTTGATGTTGAAACGAGGAAATGGAGTGAAGAACGAGAGAAAGATGACAGGCAATTTACCTCGAGGTAAAAGAAGAAGAATAAGAAATAAAAAGCGGAGAAGAAAGTTAGCCCAGGAAAGCGTGAAGAGTAAGTTACTTTTTCTGGCGGTTATGGTGTGGATGGTGCAGTTAAAGAGACGAACTGGCAGAAGGATAAGATAAGATGAGGGTGGAAGATGAAATGAGATGAGTAGTGTATGAGAGGAATGGGAAAATAGGGGGGGAATAAGGCTAAGAAAGAGCGAAGCCATATTTTTCGATGTGTGAAATGATGCATCTCACCTTTCCAAGTTCATCGTCGATTGTGGGAGGCAGCTATACTTTTTTTAATAAAAGGGAAGGAAGTGTCTTATTTTACTTACAATTTGCAGGCTTATATTTCACAGAGTTCGTTAGGTTCATTAGATGATCAATACGTTGCTTTCTTTTAGACATATTGGTGTGTCATCACCGTTGTTCTAGTGGTTTATCTTGCCTTACATCTATAACCAAATGCCGCGGTTTCAAACAGAGCTGAGGAATAGGACTGCAAAAATAAATAGCATCACTTCCTTGTAAGAAGAATTAAATTAGCGGTCTTATGTCGTAGATTTATGGGATCCGGAAAATTACCGACCAATGCCCTTGCCTCACTTCGTGTATTTTGCGGTCAGATGAATTTCATCGTTTCCCCTAAATTCCAATTTACGCTGAGATAAAAAAAAGTTATTTCAATCAAACGTTCATAAAAATCCTTTTCCAATGTTCTGACTCTTTCTGTACTTGACTTTCAAACTGACCATCAATAACTTTATGATTACGAATATACTTTTATGCATCATGCCATTTGCCATAGCATATTTTGCAGTTTCGTGCTGTTTTAAGTACTTGCCGATGTGCTTTCAGTTGCTAAGTCCATTTTCGCCATGTTGTGATCGAGAATTTCCAAACAGTTCGCAGCAAAAATTATCAACCCGTTTTTTTATTTTAGAATATTGAAGCGATTGCGATAGAATATTTCAATGTTCGTTAGTTTCCTTGTGCAATGGTACAAATAAAATCTACGTCTGTGTGTTGTTGATTTATCTTCGAGTATTTTCGGAGCCCTGAATGGAAACCGTGAATCAGGGCCAACTATTTTTTTGTGGTTCATGTGTGATGATCCATGACATAATTATAAACATTAAATCCAGACGTTTGAGATGAGCAAGGCATGCAGCACGTATGGGGGAATCGAGAAATGCATATAGAATGTTAGTTGGGAGGCCGGAGGGAAAAAGATCTCAGGAGAGGCCTAGACATAGATGGGAGGATAATATTAAAATGGATTTGAGGGAGGTGGGATATGATGATAGAGGCTGGATTAATCTTGCACAGGATAGGGACCAATGGCTGTCTTGTGTGAGGGTGGCAATGAACCTCCGGGTTCCTTAAAAGCCATAAGTATGTGCGATGATGTGGTGTTAAATTTGAGGTGTGGAGCTTGGCCATAGACTTATGTCTTACAAATAATCTGAAATAATCTACGTAAAAAATCATCTGCTAGACCAGGCCTGCAGAATTCGTAAATAGGGGTAATATGGCGTCAGTCTCACTCCAATTCTATTGAGGATGGTCGACTTCTGCGTAGAGTTGCTTACATTCTTTGCCTGTGCAAAGGTCCATTAGTGGCGGCACTGTAATTTTGAAAAAGGATTGTAATAAATTAATTGTATCTATAATGCGTTATCTCGTTTCAAGGTTTACAATTACGCTAGATTTCCTGTTGGTTTCTTTGAAATTTCTTTGCATCTAGCCTGCTTTAGATTTTCGAAAACTTTCCTCCTATCATCACCTACGGAAACATAAATATATAACATTTAAGTAATGAACCTTGAAAGTCACTATTCATTTCAATTCAAAATGAACACAACGAGTGATATCCTTAATTTAACAGTATATAAATAAATAATCAATATACAGTTCGTAATAATGAACTTATCCGAAAGTTTGTGAATTCCATAATACTTAATATGGGCTTTGTTGAAATGTGGTTTAATATTGAAATGACGAGTAGAAATAAATCGGTTGGGACACAGTAAACAAGCAATTCTTTCGTCTTAAACAACAAAATAATCATATTCCCATTTCCTTTGGAAATAGTGTTTCTTCACGGGTTTAGATTTTGCCAAGTTCCAGTTCTCTTTGAACTGCAGTACGTGTATTTGTTTGTTTGTTTGCTTGCTTTTTTGGCTGGAGTGCGTTACAATATTGAATGACAGCATTGACATTTGGTCAATATATAAATTAATTGGTTTGTTGCCTGCATGCAACATTTCGGACTTATTCGATTTTAGTAGAATGCAGAGCACGGAACGACAAGTAGGGGACTGTAGTTAACTTATTTTACACAAAAAGTAGACTTAATCGGCTTGACTAGTAATAGGACGATATATACATAGGTAGACCTTCTTATATTATATGCACACACACATTTTAAAATTTATTTTACATGTCTGTTAATTTATTTATTTCCGTCATTCATTTCTCTCTTATTTTCCTAAGGATTTTATTATCTGTTCATTTGTAATTCTTGATAGAGTATTATATCCCTGCCGCCGCGAGGAAGAATGTCGATGCAGCAGAGCGTAACTAGAACGCTATGACCGCACTGGTAGAAAAGGTGGGTGGGGTAGAAGAGGCATTAAGGCAATCGCTCTGAGAAGCTACAATTCTGCAGGTCTGTGCTAGAGTGCTAGAGCCATAGGTGTTAATGTGTTTTCAGTATTTTGTGTTATAGCAGAGTTATCGGTATAATGTTCTTGTTCACTAAGATTTGTTTTCGTATCATCATTGTCATGAAATGGCTCGCTTTCGTTTACTATCGCAGTTATTATCGTCACGTAAAAGATAAATAGATATGAGTTTAGCGCTAGCTCTCGTTTCAGCTAAAACTTTCTCTTTCCGCTTTCTGTTTTGTGCGCTACAAAATTTGTAAGACCGCGGCCCGCTAAATTGTTTTTCTAGAGCCGAGGCCCCGGTCCCAACAGATTTACTCGTAAATGCCTTTCCAATTTTTTTTAAGTTCATACATTTAACTAACATAAGTATTAATAATAAAGTATGACGTAATCTTGAGACTTAAAGAGTAGGAACTATGAAAACAGTGTGACATGTTGAAAATTAATTATATGGATTAATGAAATTCTATAGCATGTTATAGTTTCCTGAAATCAACATAATTAATTAATTTATGTTAATTTTCATTGACATATTATCCCTTCTGACCACCAAAAGTTACACAATTTATAACATCGACCATTGTATTATTAAATTGATTTTAATGATGGTGACTTGAAAAATAAAAGGTAATGGGAAGAATGATTATGCAGCAGTCAGCTGAGCAGGAGACGCAGCAGAAAGATATATGTCGGCGAAACATTTGTCACACATACACACGCCAAATGTTTATATAAGCCATGTATGTAATTGTATGACTCTCAATTCTAAACACTATTTCCAATACTAATTAATAACATAAATTTAAAAACCGCAGCACATTAACACAGCAATAAGTCCACCATTGTGGCTGACGGGTTAGCGAGTCTAACTCCGAACCCAGCGGGCCCGGGTTCGATCTCCGGTTGGAACGAGTTGCCTGGGTGAGGTTTTTTACGGGGGTTTTCCCTCAGTCCTATGGATGAATATCAGGTAACTTTATCAGGCGATTGGAACTCCACTCATCTTCGCTACTTCCTTTTCTCCTATCATCCTTTCATTCATCATCCTGTTACTTCTTCTGGTTTTTAGATCGCTCTGCTGGAAGCCCTCCGAAGTTGTTGGCTCTTTCGACCGGCCTCCATGGATTGTATTCAAGTGATGATGGATAGCTTCTGCAATGGAACCCGGGGCAGACCTCGGGGGAGGACTTCCGCCTCGGACCGTAAAGGGAGCCTTGTGGGAGGGGTTGCCGAAGCAGGAGTGGTACATGGACTCTGTTGGCTGTAAGGGGGTCAAGTGGTGAAGTCGGTGCGCGTAGAGGATCGGTGGGCACGCAACTTATCCCATATTGGGGGATGTACAATAGATCTGAGGTCGTAGTGCGTGGAATGTTCCCTCCTTCTCTCCTAACAAGAAAAAATACACAGCAATAATTATGAGTTAATGAAAAAGTTAACGTAAGTGCTTACTTTAGAGTTAGTTTTTATTATTTATTTATTCAATTTATTAGGCCTACATCTAAGAATTTTTAAGGTTTTAGCGAGGCTATTGAGACATTTGTTACTGCTTTCTGTCCTTAGCTTGTTAAGTCTGAAATGAATTTAAGTGACAGCCAAACTGAGACAGTCAGAAAGTTATAGGTTGCGTTGCGTTTTAACCACAGTCATGGCAGAAAATGCAGTTTCACAAGGATACGTGGTGGAGAAATAAAGGAGAAATCTGACTGCTATTTCATGTAAATCTGGATATTTGCTTTTCATTCTTTTCCAGAATTTTGAATTGCTCATAGGTTTACAAGCCCTTTCCAGTCCTTTGTTTGATGATAATTCAGGAAGTTGAAGGGTTATTCATGTGAAAGGGATGTCTTTTGTATTTAACAAAAGAGCTCACAATCCATATTTTTTGCTTCCGGGGATCCTCTTGTTCGGGATGGTATTTTTTTAAGCGATAACAACATCTTTCACACGCTTCATCCTTCTCCATAACCACATTTCAATTGCTTCTATTCGCTTCTATTCACTTCGTCGTAATGTTCATGTTTCTGCCCCCATACAATTCCACACTCCACACAAAGCACTTCACTAGTCTCTTCCATAGTTATTTCCCAAAGATCCTCATAAGATGCTCCTTTTATATTAAAAGCTTCCTTTGTCATTGCTGTCCTTTTGATTTCCTGGCAGCAGCTCATGTTATTGCTTATTAGAATTAGAATTAGCCACGAAATCCCATGAAGGGCAAGGGCCTCCTGACTATGCAGGGTGGCTTGTCAAATAGTTCCCGATTAGCCACTCCGGGAATGATGGTCACTTTTGTAATGTCATATCTGAAGGGTCCACTGTTTACTAGTCACTGTTTAGGTTGCAAGTCACTTTGTGATTAGTTTCCATTGTTGTCGGTCTTTCACTGTGCTTATAGTATACCCCAAGTATTTCAAGCTGTTCACTTGCTCTACTGCCTCATTTAGTATTTGCAGATTTACCTTCTTTATTTTTGTATACTCATATCAAGTTCCTGTAATTATCAATTTTAATGACTTCACAATCAAAATATAAAAAGAAGTTACATAGTATAACTGTTTTAAATATATTTAGGCCTATACAACATTTGTTATGAATTTGTTAGAAATACGAACGTTTTTGCCCTCTTGGAGCATCATCAGGCGATACATAACAATATCAATATTTTAAAATATTAAATGTAAGTAGCCTATGTTGCATATGTTATGAAAAATGTGTGCACAAATGCAATGAAGACTGGATATGATACTTTCAATCATGTTAAAAATTTACTGTGTTCATGTATGACAACCATTGGCTTCTAAAATTGTCGATAAAACATGATGAATTAAAATAAGTTAAAATCCTTGATGTTGTGTTGGTGTGAACACAATTGTTTAACAAAGTTGCCCCGTTCACAGGTAACACTAGGTTTTCATTATTGTTTTCCTTCTCGCAGTGTAGCACATGTAACGTTAAACTAATCAAGCAGTCATTTCCCGAGTCCGCAAGCTTCATATTTTCATACAATTCCAGTCAGAATTGAATGTAATATGAACTGGACTATTAAGTACAAAGTTTTAACACATACGAAAAAGAGTAAAAATACTTGCCACGTGAAATTTCACCAGTAACAATGGTATATAACAGCTTTAATAATGAATGACACACACTTCAGACTATTACACACATGTGCTGTTGTCACATAGAATCAGTTCCACGGAGTTGCTACACATTGCTGTAATGTTCTGCCATCTAAACATTTTTTCCTACAGCCGTGTAAAGTTACCCCTTGTGTAAAGTAACCCCTGTCGACGATATCTTTATTTTGAGGTGGCTGAACATTAGTTCGGTAGTCTAGTGGTTAACGTACTGGATTAGTGTTAAAGAGTTTCAGGCTTAAATCCCTGCCTCCGCTAACCTCTTGAAAATTACAGAAAAAATAGGAGTGTCAGTATCACGAAAAGAGCTAAAGACGAGAGCAGATCCAAGTTTTGAAACGTCGTATATTTATAATATAGATCAGGCAATGGACACTGTCCAAAATCTAATTTATTTCGGGATTTTGTAAAATTATCTTAAATTTTGTAGAATTTAAAATCTATTATTTTTACGCGTCAATTGTTTTGTTTCTTCTACATGTCATACCTAGTGTTTGAAATAATGTTAATTATTGTAATAATTAATGAAACAAATGATAAAAATACTAAATATGTCTGATAGGTATAAATAAAGCATGTTTTGTCATAATTCCACATTCCTCGAAGTAGTCCTTTTCACCCATCTAAGTGGACCTATTCACCCGCACGACGTCTGTCGAATAGGACCATGCAGTATGTCGACTTATGTCGAAACAGCATTTAATATTTGAAAGCAACGAATTTAAGTTTAATATGGGAGGTAGAGAAAGAAACAGGCTACCTAACTAGAGTGTAGTTGAAACTGAGTAACTTAACTAGTTTGCGTTGCAGACAATTTTCCTCCATTTAGTGATCCTATTCACCCCCTTTTACCCTATTCTTCCTCTACTGCTATTACCCCTCCCATGTTCTGAAAACAGTTCTTCATCAAATCTTCGAAGTACAGTAGATATTGAACAGGGTAGGTGATGAAGGGCATCCTTGTCGTACTCCTCTCCCTATTTCACTTGCTTCAGACATTTTTTCCCCTATTCTGACTTTGACTCGTTGTTTCATATAAAGATTATTACCGTATATAATTAATATTTCTAACATTGAGGAATGACAATGTATATTCAAGAAAATAACTCACTTTCCTCGAACACGTAATATTGATGAACGTTTCAACAATTCAGCTTCTAATAATTGCAATTGTATCCCTACTTCATATTTGTAACATTTCCTCTTATAATAATAATAATAATAATAATAATAATAATAATAATAATAATAATAATAATAATAATAATAACAATAATAATAATATCACATTAAAGAGTATTTATTTTAAATGAAGTCACACAATGGTGATCGTGCTTCGAGGCTGCGCTGGTCGTGGGTTTGAATCCTGCATTAAGGCGGATTCATATACCCTCATGTCGAAATTATCTCGCCAAAATATTATATGAGTTCAATCGATACTAGAAATGACACAGGTTGTGAAATAATCGATAAAATAGGCTATAGTTTGCTGCTCAGACCGTAGGCATTGGCTTCTGCCAGCTAATGCGGAGCTGCAATCGAGAGTGGTTCGGTTCCTGCTTAGCGAATAGATGGTTGACTTATTTTTTTTAGATATTACGATGTAACGAAGTACATATGATAGTTCAGTGCAGAAATTCTGCGTCATCATATGATGATGGGAGAGTGGAACAGAGAAAAAAAAATCTTTCCGGCACTGGGATTTGAACCCGGGTTTTCAGGTCTCTGTTCCACTCTTCCATCATTATTTTTTTAGGTTTTCCCAAACTAAGAGAATGTCGGGTAATTACATGGCGAATCCTCGGCTTTATCTTGCCAAATATTATCTCGTTATCATCAATTTCAATTACGCTAAATAATTTAGTAATTGATACAGTGTCGTTAAAGAACCGACTAAGAAACCCTTTCCGTATCACCAAATTTATAGATGCTAAATAACCCAGTAATTGATATAGCGTCTTTAAATAACCAACGAAAACATCTCGCTATCTCCAATACAGTCGAAGCTAAAACACCTAATAGATGATACAGTGTCGTTGAATAACCGATTGAAGGAAGTAGGGCATAACAGTAATTTTACTAACATTAGCTGCATTTTACACTAAATAAGGAATTTTAAGAAAGTTAATGCGTAAACAAATCACATATAAAGTTTCAAGTTCTCACACTACAATTTGATAGGTAAGCGAATTTGAATTTGTTTTTCTTTCATTCATTCATACCTTCATTCGTTCGTTCGTTCACCTGTTCGTCCGGACGTTCATCCTTTCTTTCCTTTTTCCTTCATTTATTGTTCTCATTTATTTATTTAGAAACTGGTTACAGATTCACTATTATAATTTTATTTTTACGAGATTTAATCGTATATGTGTATAGTGAGTGAGAGAGAGAAAGGGGGATGAGAGAAAAAAGAGAGGGGAGGGAGAGGAAAGGTAAGACATTAGGAGGGGAAGACAGACAGAGAGGAGATGGGGAAGGAAAAATTATTGCGATCTGAATCAAGCCTACAGAAGACGCTGAATTTTGAATTCTTGTGGCAGTCATAAAACACCTATTATCTGCTTTAGTTTTTCTCATTCATTAATAACGTGTAATTTAAAATACGGAAACTATTTTAAAGACAGTACAAGTCCTTAAGAATTAAACATAACAGAGATATTTTTATATGAACCACAGAATAACTTTATTGTATTTGGAATATTGAGAGTTAGAAATGTAATCTAAATGTTTAATCGATTATCTTCATTGGAGAAAGTGGTTAAAATTTGGACAGTTACGCGGTTTGGTGCGTGCACTAAGTCGACCTACGAAGTTTGAAGGCGAAGGGAAAGTACATTTTAATATTATATTTGCACACCAGTGGGATTTTTTGTGAAGTATTTGAGTATATATTCAATATATATTATTATATAATTTTTGACCGCATTTTCAGTATCTCTGTAAGCTTTTAAACTAAACTATTTTCAACACTGATTATAGGCCTAAATCACATTGTTATTTTTGTCTGCATCGCAGATATACAGTATATGTAGACTGTAGGAAATACAGTATATATCTCCATGAGGTTTGAATCGAATCGATTATTTCTTAGCTTTATTTGTAAAGCGCTACAGGAAGAAGAACCGGCGTATTTAAGAAACACTAGAGAGACCAGCTATGAAAATGTTGAGTCGTAACAGAACTATGTTGCCAAACAAACTCACTGTTATGACAAGTGTTGTATTGCAAATTTCCACGTATTCACTATATTTTTTATATTCTAGTGATATTAATTGTATTTTATCTGTTTTTGTTTCATCATATTTCCCGATAATTTCGTTGCTTACGCAAAATTTTGAGAAAACTGCAGCACCTATCACGATGGAAAATGTCTCATTCGATTCGTTATTAACTCAAGAAATTTGCAAAAATACTAAAAACTTGAAGCTTTTTTTATACATTTTATAATTTAACAAATATAAACAAGAAATGCGTATAAAGAAGGCTTATGAAATTAACATCATAACAGTCAAAAGCATGAATTTAAAATTGTAACAATAAACAATACATTTTCAATACAATATGATGTAGGTTCTAACTTAAATCAAAATTATGGTGAAGGAAAGGGAGCTTAAATGATATAGTGGGAAAGAGTTAAGTGAACTCTACATGGATGAGTATTTGGTATTGGAACACGATTCAATTATTCCAATGTTATATAGGATTCATTGCAGGACACAGATATAATGCTCTTTTCTACCTAACAACGTAGTCATTTTTAAATGTAAGTAAACAGAATTTGTAATTTTTTTAAATAACCGTACTTAGAATGTTACAAGTTTTAACAAACTTCACAGTTGATTTGATACAATCCTTCTGTAGTAAGTTCCCATTGCAAGTTATTGTTACACTCCAACATTCCAAACAACAATGGTGATGATTATAGAGATAGAATTTTTATGCACTAAAAGATATAATAAGAAAACAGAATGTCAGCACTAGGTTGTGCATAGAAATCATAGACGTAAAAAAAGTCACATCGGTATTAAATTCTTGTTTCTCTTTCCATTTCAGAATATAGAAATAAAAGTTTTGATACCTGTTTTGAGGTCAGACGGTTCCTTTTCAGGGTGGAAGTTGCTCTCCTGCGTTGGAGAACATTAATAATATTAAAACAGTAGTAGATAAACCTCCCGTCTGTCACACGTTCGCACACGCTGCATTTTGAATTTGATACTGCATATTAAACAGTTTGAATTCGAATTCCAATCCAGCCAATTAGAAAAAGGTACTGAGAGAGGTTGCACAATAAATGTAACTGTCCACCTTTAGTACGCCATCTCTCGGGAATTATCGGAATTGTCTAGTGTGGATTTTGTTGTTGATAATGATAATATTAATTCCACAAAAAATCGATTTATTTATGAGAAAACCGATATATTATACGATATATTGAATCAAAATTTCGATATCGATATATTGCTATATCGAAACGAAAATATCGGTATTACGTAAGAACCGATATATCGTTCCCATCTCTAGTGGTCTGCATACTGGGCCTCTGTGCAGAGGGCTAGGGTTGGAGTACTGTTGCGTGAAACTTTTTATTGGTAAATTTACTTTTTCTAATTTTATTTAATAAGAAATGTTGAAGTATATTAATTTGATTTATTAATTACTCCTGTGTTTAATCATATTAGGTTTATCAAGTCATAGCAAGTTAGCTGGTATAGATGGGTTCATTAGAGGGTTAGAGTTCCTGAATAGTGTAGGTAATGGGGGACTTCGTGTAGGCCTATAGAAAAAACTGTGGTTCAAATAATGAAAGTATGCTTTGCACCTATTTAACACGATGTTCAACTGTTGTTCACAACCGGATTGCAATGTGAAATAAAAAGAGTAGCCTATATTCTCATCTAAATAACTACAACTTTGATTTGAAGCGTTTTTTTTTATTGGAGGGTACTTTTAAACCTCAATTAAATTTATATAAAGCAGGGGAACAAGGTCATGTGATTGTTTTACATCAGTCTTTTTGGTATTTTTTTAAAGTGTAGTGTAATGTGAGAGACAGACAACATTTTGAGAACAGATCGAGGGCAAGAGTCAGACAACGTTAACTCCAAAAATGCAACTTTACAGGAGGAAGGAAAAAAGGCGAATACCGTTGTTCATTTAATGATTGCTCATTTTTTATGAAGATAAACATAAAAGATATTTTTACAATATGTAGAAAATTTATTCTTCAGTGTGATTCAGAACAATGACACTGATTTTCTTAGCGAAAATTTGTAGTTTTCGGAGATAACGTTCTCTGACTCTTAAACAGAAGATAATAGGAATTAATGTTGCATCAGAAACTATTGTACCGATGGTAATAACAATTTAAATTTTATTGTAATAACAAAATTATGGAGTATTGAAATTTCCTTGAAAAATATTAAACATTGAGCAATGTACTGTATATTTCATAAAGTTAACAACAATGTTGGCCATCGGTGTGACTCAGTCTGCTGAGGCGCTTGCCTGCCGATCCGGAGTTGCGCTCGAGCTGATTAAACTGGTTCGTTTTTTTCCGAGATTGTCCCCAAACTTAAGGCAAATGCCTGACAATCTTCCTGTTCCTATAACATCTTCGTCAATTTCTTGATTCAAGGCTAACTCTGAAAGAGTTAAGGTTCTATGTGAAGCATATATTATTCTCACTGATGAAGCATCGATGATCCCTACTGTAGCAGTTGACTGTGTGGACCGTTTGCTAAGAGACATTATAAAATGTAACGATGAATCATTAAGTAATTCTCCAATGGGTGGGAAAGTTGTTCTTTTCTGTAGTGATTTCAGATAGGTATAGCCAGTGTTACAAATGTCAAGCCGAGTTCAAGTCCTGGAACCCTGCATTCAGAATAGTAAAATTTGGAGTCATTTGTTATTCTTCATTTTGACACAAAGCATGCGAGCCAATGTCAATGAACGAACATTTTCTGAGTGTTTACTTCAATTATGAAATGGAATACATCAATCTAATAACCTCGGTGAAAATATTATTAGCATTCCAAATTACTTTATATGCAAGACATACTCGGTTATCAGCCTGGTTTTTGTACTACATTAAATGCTGATATCGTTGATGAATATTCGACCCCAGTTATTGTGGGTCCTCTCCATAACAATTGTTGTGAAATCAACAAGAAAGTGATGAATTTAATTGCAGGAGATTCCAAGGAGTAGTGTAGAGTCGACTCAATCATCACAGATAACTCAGTAGAAAAGTTAAACATACTATTAGAAAATCCTGAATTCCATTACATCTTCAGGAATGCCACCACACAAATTCATCCTCAAAGTTGTTGTTCTGCTCATCAGAAATATGAATTTTTGCTATGGCTTAGTTAATGGAGTTTGAATGATGGTACGTGGCTTAATGGAAAAATCTGTGAAACTTGAAATTATTACAGCTGCTAGAAAGAGAAACATTGTTTTTATGCCAAGATTGCAGTTGAGGCTGACATTTGCTATAACTATCAACAAGGCACAAGGGTAGATTTTTTTTATTGGGTTATTTTACGACGCTGTATCAACATCTAGGTTATTTAGCGTCTGAATAATATGAAGGTGATAATGCCGGTGAAATGAGTCCGGGGTCCAGCACCGATAGTTACCCAGCATTTGCTCGTATTGGGTAGAGGGAAAACCTCGGAAAAAACCTCAACCAGGTAACTTGCCCCGACCGGGATTCGAACCCGGGCCACCTGGTTTCGCAGCCAGACGCGCTGACCGTTACTCCACAGGTGTGGACGGCACAAGGGTAGAAATTTAAAACTTAGCATCTACTTTCTAAGTCTATGTTCACCCATGGACAATTGTATGTTGCATTCAGCCGAGTCAAGAATCCACAAGATATAGGCCTATAAGTTGTCAATAGAAAAACAAGTGAAGAAAGACAAGATGGTGGTATGGCATCTACAAAAGCGTTGTTTACAAAGAAATATTATTGCAATATAAGTCTCATTCTAATTGTGTTAAGTTATGTTTTTCAATTAGTGTCGTGTTTGACTCAAATATTCGCATTTGCAGTATGTAAAGTTAGATTTTATACAAAGAATTATGTTTGGATCGAATTGCTACCTTCAATGACATTGTACAAAGGTATTGTGTTCCTTATTGCTTTATTTTTAGTCTAATTGTGTATTTATTAATTTTTTTGAATAGTCATTCAATATACAGGCAGCTATCGTTGCTTCAGGAGAGACACACATACACACACATACACACACACACACACACGCACACACGCACGCACACACGCACGCACACACGCACGCACACACGCACGCACACACACACGATGCCATAACTTGAGCTACTTATAATCATAATTTTCCTTGCTGTGTGTACCTAAAAATATTGTGTTTATTGTATACTTACTATTTAACGATTTCATTATTATTATTATTATTATTATTATTATTATTATTATTATTATTATTATTTCTACAACAAAATCCCTTTTTACTTTTGAGAAATTTTGAGGAAGATTTTTGGTCCATTCAAGAAAATAACACATGGAGAATTTTGAAGAACAAGGAACTAAGGTATATTTATAAAGATCCGGACATAATAGCCTTAATAAAAAGTCGAAGACTACGTTGGCTTGGACACGTTCTACGGCGTGATGAATACTCTCTTCTGCGTAAAGCTTTCGACTATTCTCCAAGATGTAAGAGACCTCTTGGTAGACCTCGTCTCCGTTGGCAGGACCAAGTATATGGTAATTTTGTACAGTGAGAGGACGACAAGAAGATGAATGGCGATGTTTCGTGAATGAGGCTAAAAACCACTTAGGTTTTGAAATGTCCTAAATTGATTGATTGATTGATTGATTGATTGATTATTACTGCTGTCTCTAGCCACCATGGAAAGCAGTCGACTTTGTGCGTAGCTCCGCTGTTTTCACAGTGCTTACAGTGATTCCAACATTCGTCTGCCTTTTATTTAACTCGTGTGTTGTTATAAGGTAAAGTACCCAAATAAGAGACAGTGCCCTAATAAGAGATACCTTGTTAACTTCTTCGGTATGATTTGCCATTTCTCTACAACTATGGGAAATAATGTTTGTGCTTCTAAGGCATCGTGTTCTTTGTCTAACTTCAGTTGAAAGTAAGCAACGAAGTTGAGAGCAAGAAAAGTAATTTTTCACACTTTGAACTTTTTACTGGTTTTTGTTGAGGAAGAGAACTGCAGGTAATGTAAGCTACAAATTTGTTATTAATTTTATAAAATTGCTAGCAAAATGTTGCATATAATAAGGTAGATTGCTAATAAGGGAGATAATAATATTTATGACCTTGGGTAGCTATTTAATTTTTATTTACTCGGTTCCCTAATAAGAGATACCTAGGAGTCCTATTAAGAGATAGTATCTCTTATTTAGAACCCTTATTTGATATTATTATGATGCTCACCTTTGAGAGTTTACGAAAAGCTTTAATGCTTCCAGTCATGTCAGTTTGCCAGCAACTACATAAGAACCAATGAAAGATTAATTGAACCATTAATTAAAATTAATTACGAATTAGGTCAATCATTATTATCCATTGTCCTCAATTATTCATTACAGAACTTACTAATCGAAATGATTAAGTTATCATTATTAAGACTAAAATTAATTATTCATTGAGATGACAATAATATCAATAGTTAAAGTCAATTCAAATCAGCTAGTCCCACAATATTTACCTTACTTAAAGATCAAAACATAAGTGCTTAATTCGTAAAATATTCTCTATACATTTCAAATAAAAATCTTGTATAATTATTAAAACTATTAAATTTAATTGTGATTCTTGATTTCGAAAATTTCGTTGGACCTGTGTAAATATCGCCACTACAGCCAGTGCCAGCGTCTGTGTAGCGTGTTCTTGAGTAAAAAGCCAGTCAGTGAACACTTGTTGCCAGTGTAGCTGAGAACGGTAACATCCAACACGTCACGTAAGCAATCTGCCAATCACAGTTGTCAGTCTTGTTGCCAACTGAACTGCGTCAAAGGCAAGACACTCGCACTTTACGTTTCTGGGATGTGTCCTTGAGTACACTGACCAGTCCACTGACTGGTCAGTGTACTCAAGGATCAGTGCATCTGTTGCCACTTCGACTGAGAGTGGTACCACCTGCTAAACAGATGTGACGTAAGCAATCTGCGAGTTACAGTTGTCAGCTTTAATGCTCACAGACTATGGGGAAGATAAGTTACTCGCGCTCAACGTTTTCATTACTTATTTCACGCGCCAGAAACGGTGACTTTGGTTAGACCATAGTTAGGCCTTCAGAAGCAACAGCAGCAGTAGCAACAACCACCACCTCAAGAGCCGTAAGCTTCAACCGCTGGGTAGTCGCATGTGAAGTCATCCAGGGCAGGAAAAAGAGCTATCCTAATATCAGTTCTGATCACAAAAAAAAAAATGGGAGAGAGTTTAGATAAGGAAAATCAAAGAAAAGACGGAGCTTGCAAGAAGTTGTTCGAAAAACAACAAAAATCACAGAAAAACTCAGTCCAAGAAGCACTGCTTGAGTTCGTCCAGTGATGAAGAATCCGATGTGGAAACGGAATTAATTAACTCTAGTAACTAGGAATATGGAGAAAATTATGATGATGGAGAGTGCTTGTTTTGCACTGATTTTTATTTCAGAGGACATCAGGTCTGAGGGGGGAGAAATAGATTCAGTATTTAAAATGTCATTGGGCACACAAAGACTGCAGCACTGATGATGAACCTTTCGTTTGTCCAACTTGCTCAATTCAGCGAAATAAGAATTTTGTAAATTAAAGGGGTCGGCAAAATAAGTGCAATCAACTTAGAATTAAAGTATGGAGATCGAAATTTAATATTCCATCATTTTTCTTTCTCTAGCAAAATATTAACTTTAGCAATAGTAGCCTAAATAAGATTAGTACATTCATGTCCGATTTGACCGACTTTGTGTTATTTTCGTAAACCATCTTAATTCCACTTAGAAAAATGTGAAATAACAACAGAATTTCTGTAGAGAGGAGTTAGACCACTGTTGCACTCACCTCTTCAATTTTAAAATGTTCCTGAATTTATTAAAGTATCTATATGACTTCACAATGTTATATATTGCTTCAATTTTCAGCCAAATGATGATAATTTTTGTCCATGTTCAAAAATAAACTTAAATAACACAAGTATCTCTTATTTGGAACCCCTTAACAAAACATCAGTATTTCCCAGTTTTACTTTTTTTTAAATAATTTAAAGTAATAATAAAAAGTGACTAAATTTTGTATTGTCAATTATAAAAATAGACGAAATGCTGTATGTATTCCACTCATTCAGATTAAAAATGTATATTCCCATCCTCATTTATAAGCAGTTAAAGAAAAGTATCTCTTATTTGGGTACTTTACCTTACAGTGTTATAATAAGCAAAGATATATGTACTTCATGTAATTCTGCTTTTGCGGTAGGCAGAAGTTTTTGAAATGTGCAGGGTCTTGTGGCCTTAGGTATATCTTGATTGTTTAAATCTTGGTGATGTTGAATATGATATTTTATTGGAGGGAGGAAATTCTTCTTACAAGTGTGTTAAGTGTGTGAGTGCATCTAAGACTGTGCATGAAGATAATACTCCTATTAAAACCAGTAACAATTCAGATAAGACGATCATCTCACCTTCAAGGGAACTTAATCTACCCGATCTTCAAACAAGGGATTCATTATCTGTTCAACTTGAGACCGTGAGGTTGAAGAGTGTATCTATTTTAGATACATTATGCGTTGTTCTGGATCATGTTAAGATTCTTGAAAAAGAAATGGTCGATTTAAAAAATGAAAATGCTGTCCTTAAAATCCAAATGGCAGAAATGGCTGTAATCATGGATAGGAATTCCTGTCTTTTAAAGACTGGTCTGGATTCTAAAGTGGGTCACTAGCCAGTTGTTAATGTTGTTAAGAAATCGTATAGTAGTGTTGTGCCTGACATTGCTAAAATAAGCAACCTAGGGAATTCAATGTCAACAATTTCTGCAGTCTCAATTCCGTTTTGTCAGCACAGAATTCATAGGACTGGAAATGAGCTCCTTTCACCTACTGTTCATTGTGATGCGGACACTAGTATTAAAATAATATTCATTCTGATCCTGAAGATTTTCAGATTGTAACCAGAAAGAAATTTAAGAAGCGTGAACCTAAAGTTGGATTTTTCTTACACTACTTTTAACACTTGAATATAAATAATGGATTAAATGGCGATCTTACTCGTGTAAGCATGTGCGGCTTACAGCTGTTTCGGTGCTACTTGATACCATCCTCAGAGCCTTCTGTGTCTCGGCGTCATCTTAACTTCGCTGCCTGTTGTGTGGGTGTATTCATATGATGAAGAGTTGTGTCAAATGGTATGTGTGTTCTGAAATTGACCTGTGTGTTGAGAATTTGATTAGGGTGTGTTTTAGTGTGTCTGTATATTTCATATTGTTCTAGTGTGTTGAGTTTTTGGTTTTTGGGTTGTATGTGTAGGATTTCCATTCTGTATTTATGTTATTGTATGTGTGGTTAACATTAGTTATGTGTTCGGCATATGTAGATGTACAACATAGAAATACAACATAGCATACAGAACAGAAAACACACTACAAAAAAATCTGAACACACAAACAACAGAAACAAATAAATACAACCACACAGGCGTATACAAACTCTCATGCAATGGTTGCGACAGTTTCTACATTGGACAGACAGGCAGATCATTCCAAACTCGATACAAAGAACGCATTAAAGCAATAACCAGAGGTTACAATACATCTACATATGCCGAACACATAACTAATGTTAACCACACATACAATAACATAAATACAGACATGGAAATCCTACACACACAACCCAAAGACCAAACCCTCAACACACTAGAACAATATGAAATATACAGACACACTAAAACACACCCGAACCAAATTCTCAACACACAGATAAATTTCAGAACACACATACTATTTGACACAAGTCTTCATCATATGAACCCACCCACACAACAGGCAGCGAAGTTAAGATGGTGCCGAGACACAGAAGGCTCTGAGGATGGTGTCAAGTAGCACCGAAACAGCTGTAAGCCGCACATGATTACATAATTAACACGAGTGAGATCGCCGTTTAATCAATTATTCTAAAGTTGCAACTCGCACCAACACTAAATTAGAGATGACCCCTGAGAGAATTAAGACCAAATCTTTATTTGTGTCTAGATTCAGTTCTAATGTTACAAAAATTGAAAACCAAATCTCAATCTTATTTCTCATTCCACATCTCTGTTGATGAGAAGAATTATGAATTAATTAACAATACTGAAGTCTGGCCTGCTGGGTGTCTTATGGCACTATTTTTCGGTGAATTGAAACCAGAGCAGCATTTTGCTCCATCAGCAATTTCGGACTCTGTTGATTCACGGGTTAATGCCTCTCAATTTTAGTTCTCTTTAACTTTCAATGTGTAGTTCTTGTAATCATTTTGAGATATTTTACCAAAATGTTCGCAGTCTTAATGCTGAAGTTGTTGACATTTTTCAAAATGTAGTAAGTAATAATTATATTATCTGTCTCACTGAAACATGGTTATCAAAGTCAATAATTAATACAAATTTATTTCCTAATAATAGTTTTGTTTTTCGTACAGACAAAATTTTTGGGGGCACTAACAAAAGAAGAGGTGGTGGTGTCGTAACAGCGATTAGCAACCAGTTACCTTTTACAAGTAGCCGTTTTGACTTAGAAATTATTAGTGAATACGTTTGGGCTGAAATTAGAATGGCTGATGGTTTTAATTTGTTAATTGGTAACTATTATTTCTCTCACAATCACTTAAAATATTATCTCAATTTTCTTGAAAAAAATCTTGATACTCATAATTTGAGAATAGTTATCCTTGGTGATTTCAATGCTCCGGGTATGGATTGGTCAACTACAGTAGTTTTAATATTAATGATTCTCATTATTACTCTAAAATTAAGTCTAAGGATTTATATTCCTCGACTTGTCTTCTTGGATGAAATCAAATCAACTCTACTGTTACTATTTGGTTTTTACTAATGTCAATAATAGTTTAGTTAAACTTTCCATCACTCTCTAGTTTTAGAGGATATCTATCATCAATCCATCTCTATTCATATTGAAGTAAATTTGTTCTTACCGGTACATTATCATATTAGTTCCTATTTAAATTATTCTCAAGGTGATTTTCTGAATCTTTATTCTTTATAATTATCATTGGAAAATCATATAACAGACTACTGATGTAAACACTGCCAAAATTCCTTGTCTCAAATTATAAACAGTACTATATATCTTTCTGTCCCTGTCACCTTTGTTAAAAACTCGCATATCCTAAATGGTTTTCAAACAAATTATACGTCAGCTCATTAAGAAAAAAATAAAGTTCATAAAAATGACAAAAAATATAAAACTGATTATAATCATCAATTTTTACTAATTTTAGAAAATAAATCAAAGTCATGATTAAATCTGATAAATTCAAATGGTTACTGTCAATTGATGATAACCTAAAGCATGAACCAAATAAATTTTGGAAATATGTTGAAACTTTTCCAAAAACTAATACCAATCTCACTGAATTATTAAGAAATGGCGTTCACATCACTGATCAGAAAGAAATTGCAAATGCATTTGCTAG